>NW_007253977.1:131762-138458 GCF_000164805.1 Carlito syrichta
CGTGGTAGCGCGCACCTGTAGTTCCAGCTACTTGGAAGGCTGAGGTGGAAGGATCTCCGGAGCCCAGCAGGTCGAGGCTGCGGTGGCCGGGAGCGGCCACTGCACTCCAGTCTGCGTGACAGAGTGAGATTCCAACTCAAAAAAAAAACCAAACTTTTTTAGGTTGGGCACTTTGGGAGGCCGCGGTGAGAGGATCGCTCGAGTCCAGGAGATTGAGACTAGCCTGAGCAACATAGTGAGACCTCGTCTCCATAAAAAAATTAAAATATCAGCTGGGCATGGTGGTATACACCTGTAGTCCAAGCTATTTGGGAGGTTGGGGCAGGAGGATTGTCTGAGCCCAGGAG
Source organism: Carlito syrichta (assembly GCF_000164805.1). Lineage (NCBI taxonomy): Eukaryota > Metazoa > Chordata > Mammalia > Primates > Tarsiidae > Carlito > Carlito syrichta. The sequence continues at coordinate 132,110 of NW_007253977.1, forward strand.
GTGGAGGCTGTGGTGAGCTGTGATCCTGCCACCGTACTCAGCCTGGGCGAGAGTGAGACTCTGACTCAAAAAAAAAAATCCACTTTTTTTCAGAGTGCAATTGCAGCTTTTCCTTCATTCCTTCTAAAGGTCTCAGCCTAATCAGTGCTGTAATAGGAGCCTGCTTCCGCTTGGATTCTGTGGGTCTCTGCATATGCATGCGTTTTATTTCAAGCGATGTCACAAACTGATGCCTTTTAAAAATGCTGCTGAGAGTCTAAGCTCTTCAAGTGCACCAAAGCTGAAGCAGACGTGACAACGATCATTTTACACAGCCTGGATTTCCTGAAGACCTGACTAAAAGGAGACCTTGGAAAGTGAAACCTTCTTCACTGAGGTGGTTTGGCTGATGAGTTTCAATTCTGCCAAGAATATGAAATCTGTGGTGACTCTGTCCTGAGGTCTAGACAAACACACAGGCATTTCTTTCCACTCAGCAATCTGGGATCCTTCCTGGCCACACCGATGAATGTCCAGGGAAAATGGAAATGTATTTATATTCTTTGAAACTGCTAGTGCCCACTGACTCAAGGGGTGGTTGAAAATGAGTAGGCCTGAGCTCGCGGGTTCGAGACTTGCCTGGGCAACGAGACCTCATCTCTACAATAAATCAAAAAATCAGCTGGGCGTGGCAGCGCATGCCTGTAATTCCGGCTACTCGGAAGGCTGAGGTGGAAGGATCGCCGGAGCCCAGCAGGCGAGGCTGCGGTGGCCGGGAGTGGCCACTGCACTCCAGTCTGGGCGACAGAGTGAGACTCCAACTCAAAAAAAAAAAAAAAGAAAATGAGCAGGAAGACTGCTGCTAGTGTGGTGACCTTGCCTATTCCAACATTCCAGCTTTGCCCTGGGAACACTGTTAAAATTCTCCTTTGAGTAATATGAAATATGGCGGCTGGATCCGGGTGAGTTCATAAGAGAGAATAAATATTCCTAAATGGAGAACTTGGAGAATGAGGACACCCAGATTGTCCTGCTTTTAAGAATAGGGGTGTAGGCTGGATATGGTGGCTCACGCCTGCAATCCCAGAACTTTGGGAGGCCGAGGGAGGAGGACTGCTTGAGTCCAGGAGTACAAGACTAGCCTGGGCAACACAGGAAAACCTCATCTCTATAAAAAACATCAAAAAAATTAGCTACTCAGAATGCTGAGGTGGAAGGATTGCCTGAGTCCAGGAGCTCAAGGCTGCTGTGAGCCATGACCATCATGATTGTGCCACTGCACTCCAGTCTGGGCAGCAGAATGAGACTCTAACACACACACACACACACACACAAAAAGACTAGGGAGTTATGGGTAAGACCAGCTTGCATTTTAATATACCAAGAAACAACTCATTAAGCTTGTTTTCTTAAGCTGGCCTTTAATGAGTAAAAATAAAAATCCCTCCCAAATCAAGTTTGCTCAGTAGTCACAGTCTAAATGAAATTTTAATTTTTCTTGTTGACATGATTTTTTTCCCTTTTTTCTTTTCCTTCTCTGTTCTGGCTTCTCTCAGTTGAGCCTTTATGACAGAAAAATCCCAATGGGAATTTCTAAGCCCTGTCTCACCCCAGTAAAAAGCAGGAGAAAAAGAATACACAGATTAAAACAGAACTGTATTCAACATTCACTTGTGTGTTATCAGGTGAATTTCATTTACTCAAGAACAGTCTCAGAGAAAAAGCCAGGCAAGCTGGGTTTTCGACTGTCACTACTGACCTCCACATTGTGCTGGGAGTGCTGAGGCTTTGTGGAAAGAGTCTGAAGCTGACCCCCGGGTCTGCGGCCCCAGCACTGTGGGGGCTCCTGCCCCCCCCACAGGGCAGCGCGCACAGGTGTGTTCAAGGTAGAGGTGCTGTCTTCTCCCACGTGGGCCAGCGTGGGCGAGGGGCGCGTGCTCTCCTGATGGGTCTTCACTGTGTGGTGACCAGCTTCACGATCGTGCTGATGATCCGCGACCCCCGAGGACACGTGCACAGATCTATGCTTGGGTTCTTAATTTTATCCTGGAGAAGCTGATCGAGCTCACAGCGAAGCTCTTTTACTAGTTCAGCCACCTGAAACGAGAGCCAGTATGTAAGCAGCGTGTGTGGCCACAGGGAGGCACCAGAGGGAGGCCCTGCTGTGATGGTCACGGTGCGGGTTGCCCGTCGTATCCTAACCTCAGTGGGAGGCAAAAGAGGGAACATTTCCATTCTGTAATAGACGAACTGAGGCCCATCATAAAAAGGTTCCTGTCACATCCCATTTGAAGACTCATCCTGAAAGTATGGCTCTAAGTCCTATTCTCCACAGTAAAGCTTAGTCAACTGGTGCAATCTGCCCCAAGGGGAGAAGCAGGAATGTGTGGAATTTAAAAAGGTGCAGATTACACAAACCATGAAAGCTCTTTAGCTTTGGGCTATATATATTATGTGTTCCTGGCATCTGCTTCTGCTGAAGCAGCCGCTGTGTGGATGGCTTCCTAATCTCTCTGCCCCTTCCTCACTGTGCGGCCACTGTGCGGTTTGAACCGCTCTAACTCAGAGGTTCATGCTGTGAGCCTTTCCCAAGTGATGGCTCAGGCACGGTGGCCTTCGAGTCCAGGACAGCCTTCTGGCTACAGGAATTGGTTTAGCAGGGGAGCACTGATGGAGCTTTTAGGCAAGAAAGTTTCTGTCTCCCCTTCTGGACTGTTTGCTGCATAGACATGATGCCAGGTGCTACTGCAGTCATTTTGCTACTAGGTTAGCCAGGCTTTTGCCTCACTGAGCTGCTAAATCAAACCAACCTTGCCTGGCTCTCTTGACAGGTCCTGTCTAATATGGCAACTACCAGTCACATGACCACATGAAATGTGATCAGTCTAAACTGAGATGTGCAGATTTTGAAGATTTAGTATGAAAAGACAATATAAACTATATCAATAATTTTTTTGATACTGATTACCTCTTGAAATTAAAACATTTTGGATATATTAGGGTAAATAAAATATGTTAAGATCAATTTCACCTTTGCCTTTGTACTTTTCTTAATGTGGCTAATAGAACACTGACAATGACATAAGCGACTCGCATTATACTTCTGTGGGATAGGCCCTGCTCTAGACGTTGGAGTTAAAGTGCCAGTTTTCTTTTATGTTTGAGCTGGTATTTGTGCTTTTTGCAACACAGAATTCTAACAGATGCAAATGTTAGAATGAATTTTTTTTTTGAGTCGGAGTCTCACTCTGTTGCCCAGGCTAGAGTGCAGTGGCATGCTTACGGACACCACAGCCTCGACCTGCTGGGCTTAGGTGATCCTGCCGCCTCAGCCTTCCAACTAGCTGGAATTATAGGCGTGTGCCACAACGCCTGGCTAATTTTTTGATTTATTATAGAGACGAGGTCTTGCCAAGTTGCCCAGGCTGGTCTCAAACCCGAGCTCAGACAATCCTCTCACCTCTGCCTCCCAAAGTGCTGGGATCACAGGTGTGAGCCAATGTATCTGGCTAAGAATGAATTTTTATTTCTTAACATATATTTCCCACGAAATGTTTTCCACAGAGACTCCATATAGTGAATAATTGAGACCTGAGAATAAAAGGAGAATTCAGACCCATTATCTTGTGTTTTAATGGCAGTGGTGGAATTGGGTGATTTTATTTGTTTTTGCTTGTATTTTCTGACTTTTCCATGGAGAACATGTATTAATAAGGAAGGTCCAGCACCTTTGCTTTACAGCTTCTGCCCTAACCCTTCTCACTGACTTCAGTTTACCCCATCTCCCTTCTGTGTGCTTCCTGGAACTCTCCCTAGGGCTCCACTCCTGGCCTCATTTCGGCCTCACTTTCTTAGTGTCTCACTGTAGACCATCATTCACTCTTATTTTATTTTATTTTTTGAGTCAGGATCCCTGTCACCCAGGCTGGAGTGCAAGGGTACCATCACAGTTCACCACAGTCTTGACCTCCTAGACTCAAGCGATCCTTCTGCTTCAGCCTCCCAATATAGGCACATGCCACCATGTCTGGCTAATTTTTTTTCTTTTTTTCTTTTATGTAGAGATGGGGTCTTGTGATGATGCCGAGGCTGTTCTTGAACTCCTGGGTTCAAGCGATTCTCCCACCTGGCCTCCCAAAGCGTGGGACTATGGGCATGAGCCACCACACCTGGCACCATCATTCGCTCTTAGTTAGCTCCGTTATCCTTGGTCCCTAAAGGAATGTCCTATACTCATCGTGTCAAAGTCCCTCATGGCCCGAGCCGCACAGACCAGACCAGTTATCCTTTTACCTGATGTGAAGCAGCTACAAAACGGATCCAACCATCATCCAAGGAGACAACGAACTCTCCCCTCTGAAGCTGCACATTCACTTGGCCACCTCCGAATAAGACCAGCGGGTACACAGACACCATGCTGCAGTCTCGGATGAACACTCGGCTGGTTTTGATCTTCTCGTGGTACAGCAGGTAGGGGCTGTCAAAGTGTCTGACCTGTAATGGGAAGCCTCAAATGAAGATAGTGCAGGCCAGAAGCCTTGCAGGGGCAGGCTGAGTGCTGAGGAAGCGGGGCCAGCAAGAACAGGTCACCCATTCCCTTTTAGGGCACAGATTCAGTGATGTCATGAGCTCATGACTGCAGTCACCACTGCAAAGAAACCACTTTACATGTGAAAGCAGCTTGAGCGGTTTTGGTATCCAGTAGAATTCTCTTGAAATGGAAATAGTCCTTCCAAAAATAGTCCCAATTCCAGTCTGTTTATACCTATTCAACCTTCCCTAGTCAGTGTGCTGTGGGGACCACACGTGACAGAACAAGCTTTGGTTGAATGTGAGGAATTGTGTCCCCCCGCCAACCCTGCCATGTGGACATGCGCCCACTCCCATTCTGACCTGGTAGTTCACTGAGGAAGGGTGGATGTGCACATAGCCGTCGCTCTTGGTGACAAACTTCAACTCCGCTGATTTTGGCTGCATTCTGACGGCTCCAGTGCTGGTCTTCTGGAACTTCCCTTCTGGGCTTTTCACCTAAACAACAAGCATTTGTATAACTGATATAATGTTGATTCTCCCTGTAGCAAGTGTCCCTGGGCACAAAGCCAGTCCTGCTTGAATGGCTTTGCGTCTCTTCCCTCACTCACTGAAAACAGTACAAACACACTTTATTATTTTATTTTATTATTATTATTATTTTTCCCACAAGACAGTACGAATGTAGGTGCAGAAGGTCTGGGTGACGACACCGCATGGCAGTCGCACAGGGGTGGGGGGGGAAACTAGTTGACATTGGGTAGTCTGGGAGGACGAGCAGTGCAGAGTCTAGCTGGCAACACAGGCCCCAAGATCCGAGTATCAGCCCAAGCCCAACCCACTTTCAGATGAACGTCTTTCAGAACAACAGATGATTTCACTTGAAAAAATGTAACGGAAAACTTATTTTATATACGCACAAAAATTATATATAATTTGCCAAAATAGTACATGTTTACCATATAAAATACATGTTTACCTATTATGTAATAGGTAAAAAAGAGAAAATAAAACTCTCCTCTAATCGCATTTTTTTGTTTTGTTTTGTTTTTGAGTAGGAGTCTCACTCTGTCCCCCAGACTGGAATGTCACTGCATTGAGCCACAGCGCCCAGCAATCACATGATTAAGAGATAAGGAACAATGGCCAGGTGCAGGCACATGCCTGTAGTTCCAGCTACTTGGGAGGCTGAGACAGGAGGATCACTTGAAGCAGGAGCCACACAACAAGATGCCATCTCAACCGCAACAAATTTAAAAAAAGAGAAATAACTAATATCAATATTTGATAAATGGCCAGGTGTAGTGGCTCAAGCCTGTAATGCCAGTACTTTGGGAGGTCAAGGTGAGAGGATTGCCTGAGCTCACGGGTTCAAGACCAGCCTGGACAATTTCGTGAGATCTCATCTCCACAATAAATCCAAAAATTAGCCAGACGTGGTGGCACATGCCTATGGTTCCAGCTGCTTGGAAGGTTGAGGTTGGAAGGATCACCTGAGCCTAGAAGGTTGAGGCTGCGGTGGCCGTGAATGTGCCACTGCACTCCAGCATGGACAACAGAGTGAGACTCTGACTCAAAAAAAAATTTTTGATGTCATTTTAATTTTCTCTAGATTTGTGTTTCTATATAGAAATAGAGAAAACTATAAACACATAATAATATAAAATATACATAAGATTACTTTTTATAACTTACTTTTTAAAACAATATATTAGAACATTTTTCCCATGTTGCTAAATATTTTTCTAAGACATGGTTTTCTTTTTTTTTCTTTTTTTTTTGAGTTGGAGTCTCACTCTGTCACCCAGACTGGAGTGCAGTGGCCGCTCCTGGCCACTCT
>NW_007253977.1:138478-159736 GCF_000164805.1 Carlito syrichta
TCCTTCTGCCTCAGTCTTCCAAGTAGCCGGAACTACAGGTGCACGCTACCACGCCCGGCTAATTTTTGTTTTATTGTAGAGATGAGGTCTCGCCAAGTTGCGGGTCTCGAACCCGCAGGCTCAGGCAATCCATTTACCTCAGCCTCCCAAAGACGTGGGATTACAGGCTGAGCCACAGGGACCGGCTAAGACATAGTTTTCGATGGGCATGTATAGGCTCCTGTTGTAAGGATTTATAAAATGTAATCGGCTGGGCTCAGTGGCTCAGCCTGTAATCCCCGCACTTTGGGAGGCTAAGGCAAGACTGCCTGAGCCTGCGGGGTTCGAGACCAACCCAGGCAACTTGGCGAGACCTTGTCTTTACAATAAATAAAAAAATTAGCGGAGCCTGGGAGCGTGTGCCTATAGTTCTGGCTACTTGGAGAGCTGAGGAGGATGAATTGCCAGAGCCCAGCAGGTCAAAACTGGGGTGGCTGCGAGTGTCCCGCTGCACTCCAGCCTGGGCGACAGAGTGAGACTCCAACTCCAAAAAAAAAAAAAAAAAAACTGTGTAATCAATAAATTCCCTATGATTGGAAATTTAGATTATCTGCAATTATAAATAGTGCTGGCTGGGTGTGTTAGATTACACCTGTAATCCTAGCACCTTCCGAGGCTGAGGTGGAAGGACTGTTGGAAGCCAGGAGTTTGAGATCAGCCTGGGCAACAGGCTCTACAAAAATACATATATACAAAAATTAGCTGAGCGTGGTGGTGTGTGCTTGTAGTCCCAGCTACTCAGGAGGCTGAGGCAGGAGGATTACTTGAGCCAAGGAGTTCAAGGTTGCAGTGAACTGATCACACCACAGCCTGGATGACAGAGCAAGACTGTCACACACACAAAAAACACCCCAAAAGACACAACAGTCCTGAAATTAACATTCTCCTAGCTATATCTGTCCACATATGCAATTATTTCCTAATAATAAATCCCTATAAATAAAATTACTATCTAGGAAGGCTGTATACATTTATATTCCCACCCAGAGTGAGAGTGTCCATTTTAGGGGCACATGACAGCACTAGTGTTATAATTTTTATTTAAAAAATTATCTACTTATTTGTTTTAGAGACAGTGTCTTGCTGTGTTGCCCAGGCTGAAGTGCGGTGGCTATTCACAGGTGCAATAATAGCACATGGCAGCTTTGAACTTCTGGGCTCAAGCAATCCTTCTGCTTCAGACTTCCAGGTGGCTAAGACTACAGGCATATGCTACCATACCAGCTGTATTAAAATTAAAAAAAAAAAGTCTTGTCTATTTATTTATTTATTGAGTCAGAGTCTCATAGCTTGGAGTGTAATGGCATGCTCATGGCTACCGCAGCCCTGACGTGTTGGGCTCAGGTGATACTTCTGCCTCAACCTTCCAAATAACGGGAACTACAGGCGTGCACCACCACGCCTAGTTAGTTTTTCTGATTTAGTGTAGAGAGGTCTCGCCAAGTTACCCAGGTTGGTCTTGAGCCCCTGAATCAGGCAATCCTCTCGTCTCTGCCTCCCAAAGTGCTAGGACTACAGGTGTGAACCACCGTACCCGGCCAAAATCTTGTTAATTTAAAAAGTAAAAAGATGTTTTGTCTTTTGTTGCTTTAATTTGCATCTCCACATTAGCAATACTGAACACAGCTTTTGAGTATGTATCGTCTGCCATTCACACCCTTCACCTACTTTTCTGTTAGGTTCTACCAGATCTATTTTTAGTCTTTCCAATTGACTTTTTTTTTTTTTTTTGAGTCGGAATTTCACTGTTGCCCAGACTGGAGTACAGTGGCACACTCACGGCCACTGCAGCCTCAACCTCCTGAACTCAGGTGATTTTCCTGCCCTAGCCTCTCAAGTAGCTAGGACTATAGGCGTGTGCCACCACACCCAGCAAATTTCTTTGATTTGGTATTTTTTTGTTGTTGTTTTTGAGTTCTTAAACATATAGTAAGACCTATCACCTTTTCATTTTTGGTTTAGTTTCAAGATTACATTATTTGTCACCTAAAATTCCTTATACCATATTTATGGTTTTTGTTTCTACATTTTATTTAATTAATTAATTAATTTATTTTGAGTTGGAGTCTCACTCAGTCACCCAGACTGGAGTGTAGTGGCTGCTCCCAGCCACCGCAGCCTCGACCTGCTGGGCTCCGGCCATCCTTCCACCTCAGCCTTCCAAGTAGCTGGAACTACAGGCGTGCGCTACCATGCCCGGCTAATTTTTTTGATTTATTGTAGAGATGAGGTCTCGCCAAGTTGCCCAGGCAGGTCTCGAACCCGCGGGCTCTGGCAATCCACTCACCTCGGCCTCCCAAAGCGCAGGATTACAGGTTGAGCCACCGAGCCCAGCTGTTTCTACATTTTAAAGAAATTATTTTTCTCCACATTCTTTTTTCTTTAAATTTTGAAATAAATATCGACTCTTAGGAAGCTGCAAAACAGTACAGAGAGTTTCTAGTGCCCTTTACCCAGCTTCCCCCATGGTAACACCTTCCACAGCTATAGTATCCTACCAAAACCAGAAAATCTACACCCAAATGCTTGTTTTTCCATGTCAGGTGGGTAACGTGCTGATGCCGCAACAAGGCTGAGGGAGGCACATCTCACACGCGTGTGTGAGGACCCAGCATCAGGCTGATGAACTACAGAAGGGTCCAAGTGATTTTCAAAGTGCGTTTCAAATGGCTGAAAAGCATACAAGTACTAGGCAGAAAATGAGACAAATCAGATGTTAACTGAGAATTTAATACGCAAGTTAAGACCTTAAAAATGATTCGGTGCTCTGCTAAAGTCAAATTCTTCGGGAGAAATGGTCCCTGGAAAGGGCTGGATAATCAGAACTCGGATAAGAGCCCAAGAGCATACTTAGGCAGGTTCCAGAAGGCTGGTTGCAGGTGATCCTGTGGCAAAGCTCTGATTGTTTTCATCTGATTTCAGTCCAGAGTAGAGGCCACGAGGGAAACTTTAGTAAACCAAGATTCCAACAACACAGAAAGCTAGTTACGGACAGGTTGGCTGACAGATGGACATCTATGTCTATTTTCATTTTGGAATATCATAATAGGATTAAAACTTTTATGCAAACCGGGCACGGTGGCCTATAATCCCAGCACTTTGGGAAGCGGAGACGAGAGGATAGTCTGAGCCCAGGAGTTCAAGACCAGCCTGGGCAACTTGGCGAGACCTCGTCTCTACAATAAACCAAAAAATTAGCCGGGCATGGTGGCATGTACCTGTGGTTCCAGTTACTTGGAAGGCTGAGCGGAAGGAGAGGCGGAAGGATCACCAAAGCCCAGGAGGTCGAGGCTGCGGTGGCTGTGAGTGTGCCACTGCACTCCAGCCTGGGCGACAGAGTGAGACTTTGACTCAAAAAAACAACTTTTATGCAATAAATGTGCTCCTCAATGATGTAGCCAAGGAGATTTGGGGAACTGAAGGACTGGAAACATATACTTAGTTTAAGAGGCTGTGTGTGTGTGTGTGTGTGTGTGTGTGTGTACTGGTACATGTGTGTGAACCTCTTTCAGATGATCAACGTGCACATTGTCACTAATATTCCTTGGAGATAAACTAGACAAAAACTGGGAGGACCCCGGAAAGATGGTTTGTTACCTGCACTACGTTTGGATACAAAGCAGCACACAGCATTGCTGATATCAGCTTGTGGTTCTCAGCATTTGAGTTTGCCTGTGAAAAAAACACAGCATTAGTTACCAAGTAATGGGGCTACTGGTGTCTGTGCCCCGGAATTTACCATTATATTACATTAGATCTCAATCTTAAACAAAGCAAAAAAGAGCATCTAATGACTATCTCTTTGCTAGGAAAGTTATTTCTTTCTAAGTAAAACTCTGTTGGACCATAGACAGAACCCACTCCAAGAAGCCCACAATGACTCTTTCTAGATTTCTGCAAGGCAGTTAGTTACAAAGCCAGTGTTCCTAAGCATTAGTGGAGAGAGACATTTTGGTTCATGAGACATTCAGAATCTCCCAAAAGTAGCAACTGCACTGAGAACAGAGGGTGTCAGGCTCATCTTGCACGAGTGCCCTTCCTACAGCTATACAAAAACTGTCCTTGCTTAGAACAAAGCTAGCTGGTTTGAGAAAACATTATTGGAAAGCCTTTTTGACCTCTTACGAATTTATCAAGAACCAATGTGAAACTTAAAAAAACAAAATCAGCAACAATGAACAGAAAAAGCCTTTTGTTTTTATGAGCGTTAGGTGACACTTATTTTGGAAAGAAGAAAATCATGAATGCCAGGCCGGGTGTGGTGGCTCAAGCCTATGATCCCAGCACTTTGGGAGGCTGAGGTGAGAGGACTGCCTGAGCCCACAGGTTCGAGAAAGCCTGGGCAACTTGGCGAGATCTTGTCACTACAAAAAAAAAAAAAAAAAAAATTAGCCAGGCATGGTAGCATGCTCCTGTAGTTCCAGCGGCTTGAAAGGCTGAAGCACAAGGATTGCCTGAGCCCAGCAGGTCGACACTGGGGTGGCCGTGACCATGCCACTGCACTCTAGCCTGGGTGATGGAGTGAGACTCCAACTGAGAAAAAAAAAGCAGGATGCCCCTAACCCACTGGTCACAGGGCTTACGTGAAGACAAGCGTCTTCAAGTATTCCCAAGTCAGTATCACCCATGTGCTAATCAAAAAGAAATGAAAGCTAACTGCAATTCTTTACCTCCTCTCCGGTGGCATCTAAGACCCCGTCGCCTCCGTGGGCCCGCTTCTCAATTTCCCTCGCTCTGAGGCCTTCCTTTGCAAACCCTATATCTGACAAGAGTTCCGTGAATTGCCTTTTGAGGCTGGCCATTTCCTGAAAGAGGCGGAGAAACCTTTAAGCAAGGGCACCGGTACATCAAAGGTGTGTGCTCAGTCTTCCAGTGGTGAGTGACTGCAGATGTGGATTGCTGTGGTGGGCAGCTGGTTCTGTGGCATCATCACACAGGTGGGAGGTGATCTCGTCCACCTAACACTTCCTAAAAGTGGTTCTCACTCTTTTTTTTTTTGAGTTGGAGTCTCACTCTGTCACCCAGACTGGAGTGCAATGGCCACTCCCGGCCACCGCAGCCTCGACCTGCTGGGCTCCAGCGATCCTTCCACCTCAGCCTTCCAAGTAGCTGGAATTACAGGCATGCGCTACCACGCCTGGCTGATTTTTTGATTTATTGTAGAGATGAGGTCTCGCTGCCCAGGCGGGTCTCGAACCCGCGGGCTCAGGCAATTCACTCACCTCAGCCTCCCAAAGGCGTGGGATTACAGGCTGAGCCACCGAGCCCGGCTGTGGTTCTCACTCTTACAGATGGCACCCGGGGTGCAACGCTTGCACAGAAGCCCGAGGATCACTTACTGAACTCTAGATTACATTTTTAAACGCTTTCATTGAATTTTGGGTAGGTCTGATTTTCCCTGAAATGCTGAGGATGTGTATTTTGACTGGAACCACAAACTCCAAGAGCTGCTCTAGCCTCTTCGCTCTGTCTCAGTGGAACCAGCAGAACCTTCCCTGTTCCTCCCACCTGTGGCCTCACCGGCTCACCTCTTCCTGGGAACAGGGACATTAGTAAGTGATTTGGATTTAGACCCTCCTTCTCGTGGCTGAGCACAAACCTGAGCAAGAAAAGCACGATCCTCCTCCCCTCATGGCCTCTGGTCTAATGCAGACTGCATATCAGACAACAGGGAAGGAGGCCAGAGAACTAAGCAACACAGCCTGTCGCCTGCCCGCCTGCCCAGGGACAAACAACTCAGGTCTTCTCCTGGAACGTCTCAAGTTCACATGGATAACATGGCCAAATGTAACTAGGAGTTAAATACACCAGAGTTTCTACTTCATGACAGAATTTCAATTGAAATCTTCATAAAAATAATCCTACCATCCAAAGGAGTATAGGGACAAGAGAGAACTCTTGTTTGATGGACCTCATAGATCACAGCTATATTTACATATAAACTGAAGAAAAATAATAGAGAAGTTTAGTAAGATATGTAATTTAAAAGAAATATCCTCATTTTGCACTTAAAAATCTTAATGACTTGAGAAAATATTTAGGCCGGGCGTGGTGGCTCATGCCTGTAATCCCAGCACCTTGGAAGGCTGATTTGGGAGGATTGCTTGAGGCCAGGAGTTCGAGACCAGTCTGGGCAACACAGTGAGACACTGTCTCTACAAATAAAAAAATAAAGAAAATATTTACTACTGTACCACATAAATGCCCCTTTTGATAAGTGGTTCCCAACCCCTACTGCATTATTAGAATCATTGAGCCCAACAATGACCATAAACAGGTGCCCAGTCCCCAACCCCCGATCCAGATTTAATTGGCCTGGAGTAGAACCTAGGCATTAATATTTTTCTTTTCTTTTTAATTTTTTAAAGTCACTTCAGGAGACTTTATTGTGCAGTCAAGATCGACAATTATTGCTTCTGAAGCTCTTAGAATAAAACTACAGCTTTTGTATTTGCAGAAAGTCTCACTGTGGTACCAATGAAGGCAGAAGAATGAATGCAACATGGGGTGGTCTTGAGAGTTTATCACTTCATCTTAAAAGGGCAAACTCACTCATTTGTACATTATTCAGTGAATCTTTACTAAGTGCCAACTCTGTGCTGGGCACTGGGATACAGTGCTGAGCACAAGAGGTAAGGTCTCCGCTCTTCCAGGGCTTGGAAGACAGAGAGGAACACACAATTGCCAGGTAATGGAAGGTACTAGGAGCACTCGCTTTGTGTTCAACTTTGTGGCGTATCAGTGTTTAATACGAAAGGGGGCCCCTTCCCCTTCCCAGCCCCAAAGACTGAGTAAAACAAGTGCTTTACAAGACATGCACCATCATTATTTGGCTTCTCATACCACTCCACGATGACAAAAGAGGACAGAAGCCCAGCCTATTATTACAGAGAGTAATAAACCTTTCTCCTTCTTGTGTATCATTATTGACACACAGTAGGTTCTGGCAGACATAAGAAAAATTAACGAAGAGAATCTGACCCAGTATCAGTTCTCTGGTTTTGAGGAGAAGGTTAGGGGACTGGAGACGGACACAGACCCCTTTGAGAATCAGATGAAAGCTGAGATCCCTCTCTCCAGGAGACTGAACACATGGAGACACACACAATTTTGCAAACAATTTCAGGGGCTCACGGACCCAGGTGTAGAGTGCCTGGGATAGCTATGACAACACAGACGTCAGTCAGCAGCCATCTTCTGAGCTCCTGTATTCCACCTCCATATAAGGAAACACCAATTCACAAAAAAGAGGAAAAAGACATCAGTTACTAGGTGCAGCACAGAAGACCTTGTGTCACCATGCAGGAGTCCATCTGGCACAGCCGGCAAAGCCAAAAGAGTCCAGAAATAACATTTCCACATCAAGACAGGGCAGGTGAGAGACATCAGCAGTGCCCTTTAGGGACCTACCACAGCAGAAAACAAAGGAACAAACAGCCACAGAGCAACTCACCTGCAGAACTCTTCCTGACAAGAAGTTCTGTCTGCAGTAATTGTAACTTGCCTGCACACCTTCTTTTGTACTCAGCTGCCATCCCTACATTTGGGAGAAAAAGCAAACTGAACTCACTCTGTCTTTAGTGCTAACTCTGGTAATAAAACCAAGCTGTTAGGCTAGACACGTGCCTTATATGCTCGTAGAAGGGCGAGATAATCACTGTTTGCAAAGGCAAATTCCAGCTTTTTCTGATTGGCTTCCTCCTTTTTATCCCAGGGAGACACCTAAAGGAAGAAAACCAGATTTAAAAGACTCATTTTATGAGGTTTCCAATGGCACTTTCCTACTGGTGAAGCCAGATGCCTTGCGAGAGCGTTTGCGTGACGACGTGACCCGCAATCAGCGGGTCAGCGATTACAGGCAAAGTCGGCAGCAGCTAGGAAGCCAACAGTCTCACTTGTCCTGGGAGTCTGTCCCCGCCCCCCAACTGGGCTCCTCTGGGTCTTTTAGTTCCAAGTGCAAGAGTTATCAAAGAGTCACGCATTATAAAGCTACATCTGAAACCTAAATTGCATTATCTCTATGGTATCTTTATTTTACAGATTCCTATCCAGTTTTTACATTTGAGTCTTCCCTGCTTCTCTACCCATAATGTTTTCCTCCTGTTTTTTAATAACATTTACAGGTCTGCCTTTTTTCTACACATTTATAAAATCAGCAGAGAAGTTCATTATGGGCTTCACCCATACTGATTCCTTCATCCAGTGACATTTCTCTGCTTTTTCAGACTCTGAAACACCAGCATGGGCTGCAGTGGTTCCTCCCAGCAGCTACACTGGGGCCCTGGCTAGACACCACTGGAAGCACTGGAAGTCAACTATGCTGCTTCTCCCTGTTTGTACATGTGAATAACTTTATAGCTAACACAACAACTAAATTTTAGGTTTTTTTTTTTTGAGTTGGAGTCTCACTCTGTCACCCAGACTGGAGTGCAGTGGACGCTCCCGGCCACCGCAGCCTTGACCCACTGGGCTCCGGCGATCCTTCTGCCTCAGCCTTCCAAGTAGCCGGAATTACAGGCATGCGCTATCACGCCTGGTTGATTTTTTGATTTATTGTAGAGATGAGGTCTCACTGCCCAGGCGGGTCTCGAACCCATGGGCTCAGGCAATCCACTCACCTTAGCCTCCCAAAGGCACGGGATTACAGGCTAAGCCACCGAGTCCAGCTTAAATTTTAGTTTTTGACGTTATGTTTACACAGTCCAGCAAAGGACAGGTGCTCAATTCTGACCAGGGAAGACATCAACACTTCTTTTTATTTTATTTTATTTTATTTTTGAGTCGGAGTCTCACTCCGTCACCCAGACTGGAGTGCAGTGGCATGCTCCTGGCCACCGCAGCCTCAACCTGCTGGGCTCTGGCGATCTTTCTGCCTCAGCCTTCCAAGGAACTGGAACTACAGGTGCGCCCTACCACACCCGACTAAGTTTTTGATTTATTGTAGAGATGAGGTCCTGCCAAGTTGCCCAGGCTGGTCTCAAACCTGGCAATCCTCACCTCGGCCTCCCAAAGTGCTGGTACTATAGGCGTCAGTCACCACGGCCAGCTGACATCATCACTTCTAACGAGTCTCTCTGTATTCCAGTACAAGGAAACGGTCAGTGAGAGATTTAGATGACAGGAGAGAAGGCAATAGCGGTCTTGTTCGCAACGTGGATACTGACCCTGGGCCCATAGCAAGTGCTGCCACCTCTTCTGGTCCTTAGTTCTACTGGGGTTGTTAAGAGAGGAGCTGGACTAAGACCTTTTTCAGATCCGTGAGTTTATAGTTCTATGAAGTGTAACATTATACCTGAAGAAAATGATTACATCCATCTATTCCTCCATCTATACAAGATAAGTCGTGGTAAAAATAAAGGCAGGGCCAGGTGCGATGGCTCAGACTGTAATCCCAGCACTTTGGGAGGCCGAGGCAAGAGGATTGCCTGAGCCTGTGGGTTTGAGACCAGCCTGGGCAACTTGGTGAGACCGCGTCTCTATAAATCAGAAAATTAGCTGGGCATGGTAGCGTGTGCTTGTAGTTCCAGCTACTTGGAAGGCTGAGGTAGAAGGATCGCCGGGGCCCAGAAGGTTGGGGCTGCGGTGGCCCTGAGCGTGCCACTGCACTCCAGCCTGGGTGACAGAGTGAGACTCTAACTCAAAAAAAATTAAAACATTAAAAAAAATAAAGGCAGGCAGACACTCCAGCCAACAGCAGGGCACCCACTCTTCTGAAGTACACACAGAGCAGCCTCCAGGACAGACCATGTGCCTGACCACGAAACGAAGCTCAGGACGTCCTAAGAGATTCCACATTTAACGGGTCTTCCCCATTCAGACACTGGAGAAGAAGAGCAAGCAAACTCTAAAGCAAGCAGAAGGAAGGAAATGATAAAGCGCAGACACAAAATGGAGAATAAAAAAAAAAAAAAAAAATCAATAAACCCCAAAGCTGGTTCTCTGAAAAGAAAAAGACTGACCAACCTGTAGCCAGACCAACCAAGAAAAAGAGAGAGAAGCTTAAAGTGCTATAATCAGAAAGAGGGCACACTACTACTAACCTTACAGAAATAAAAAGGATTACAAATAAATGCTATGAATAATTACATGCAATAAATTAGATAACTTAAATGAAATAGACAAATTCCTAGAAAGACACAAACTAACAAAACTGACACAAGCCGGGCTCGGTGGCTCAGCCTGTAATCCCGCGCCTTTGGGAGGCTGAGGTGAGTGGATTGCCTGAGCCCGCGGGTTCGAGACCTGCCTGGGCAGTGAGACCTCATCTCTACAACAAATCAAAAAATCAGCCAGGCGTGGTAGCGCATGCCTGTAATTCCGGCTACTCAGAAGGCTGAGGCGGAAGGATGGCCGGAGCCCAGCAGGCCGAGGCTGTGGTGGCCGGGAGCGGCCACTGCACTCCAGTCGGGGCGACAGAGTGAGACTCCAACTCAAAAAAAAAAACAAACAAAAAACTGACACAAAAAGAGACACCCTGAATAGACCTATAACAAGTCAAGAGATTGAATTGGAAATTTAAAAACTACCTGCAAAAAAAAACCCCTCAGGTTCAGGTGGCTTTACCACTGACTTCTACTAAACATAAGAAGAATTAATACCATTTTTCTTCACAAATGCTTCCAAAAAATAGAGGATAAGGGAATACATCTCAATATATTTTATGTAGCCAGTGTTATCTTGATACCAAAACCAAAGACGTTACAAGAAAACTATAGGCCAATATCTCTCACGAATCTACATGTAAAAATCTTCACAGAATATCAGCAAAAGGTAAAAGGGCAGTAATGCTAAGGGGTTTCTTTATAAGGTGGTGAAACATTCTTATTTCTTCTTATTATTATTTGAGTTGGGGTCTTGCTCTGTCACCCAGGCTGATCTGCCACTCCAGTGGCATGATCATGGCTCATTGCAGCCTTGACCTTCTGGGCTTATGTGATCTGTTCACCTTGGCCAACCTTGTAGCTGGGACTACAGGTGTGCCCCACCATGCCCGGCTAATTTTTAAATTTTTTTTATACAGATGGGGTCTTAGCCGGGCTTGGTGGCTCAGCCTATAATCCCGTGCTTTAGGAGGCTGAGGTGAGTGGATTGCCTGAGCCCGCGGGTTCGAGACTCACCTGGGCAACTTGGTGAGACCTCATCTTTACAATAAATAAATAAATAAATCAGTCGGGCATGGTAATGCGTGCCTATAATTCTGGCTACTCAGAAGGCTGAGGCGGATGGATCGCCGGAGCCCAGTGGGTCGAGGCTGCAGTGGCCAGAAGCGGCCACTGCACTCCAGTCGGGGCGACAGAGTGAGACTCCAACTCAAAGGAAAAAAAAAAAAGAGAAAAACAATATTATGAGATGGGGTCTTGCTATGTTGTCTAGGCTTGCCTCAAACTCCTGGGCTCAAACAATCTTCCTGCGTCAGCCTCTCAAAGTGCTGGGATTACAAGTGAAACCCACCAAGGCTGGCCTTGAATTGTATGCTTTAAATGGGCAAACTGCATGATAAGTAAATCATATTTCAATAAAGCTGTTTTAAAAAGGGGTAAAATGTACTTATTGCCTTATCATACAAGGACATCTGTAGCTCGTTTGCATTTTCTGATTTTTCTATAATGTGTAAGTATAGCACAAAAAGGACCTCGATTATTATGATTTTTTTTTTGAGTTGGAGCCTCACTCTGTTGCCCAGGCTGGAGTGCAGTGGCATGCTTAGGGCCACCACAGCCTCGACCTGATCGGCTCAGGCGATTTTTCCGCCTCAGTCTTCCAAGTAGCTGGAACCACAGGAGTGCTACCACGCCCGGCTATAGATTATTCTTTCTTTTTTTTTTTGAAAAAAGAAAAGTGCACGTTCCCGGCCACCGCAGCCTCAACCTGGTGGGCTCTGGTGATCCTTCCACCTCAGCTTTCCAAGTAATCGGAACTATAGGTGTGTGCTACTATGCCCAGCTAATTTTTTGATGTATTGTAGGGATGATGTCTCGCCAAGTTGCCCAGGTGGGTCTCGAACCCACAGGCTCAGGCAATCCACTCGCCTCAGCATCCCAAAGTGCTGGGATGACAGGCTGAGCCACCAAACCCGGCCTGGATTATTCTTCATAAGTTATATCTTCAGTTCTTCACCTTTATTTGGGGCACGGATCTCTTTGAGGATCGATGGCATCATGCCCTGGAAAATTCATATCCAACATACAAGCACATTTTTAGGAGACTCAAATATCCTGATGCCTCCAGTTTCCACAGAGTCCAGTTTAGAGAATGTTCTTTACTTACAAAAGGAGACTTGAAGGCCAAACTGGCAGCAATGGTGAGAGCAGGATCCAAACAGCGGAAGATAGACCCGAACAGCATGAGCTTGCCGATTCTCACGTCCACGGGCAGAGAGGCCAGGTGGTATCCAAGCGGGGTCAATTTCTCATCAGGGGTTAATGCTCCCAAGTCTCGTAATCGTATTTTTGAGGCACGAAGAGAATCAGCGTGTGGAGGTTCAATGAGCTGAGAGAATACAGACTGGAGATTATGAGCGCCGAACATCTCCAAAATTTTAATTCTGAGAGAGAAAACAAAATAATGATTTGTCAATTTTATTTCTAGTGGAAAGACACAGAGGAACAACTTCTTTCTTGAGTGAGACTAATTTACAATTTCCCAGATATAGGCTTTTATAAACCACACAATGCTCGTTGAAATCGAACTTTAAAAACTTCTCACAAAGCCGGGCTCGGTGGCTCAGCCTGTAATTCTGCACCTTTGGGAGGCTGAGGTGAGTGGATTGCCTGAGCCCGCGGGTTCGAGACCCGCCTGGGCAGCGAGACTCCTCTCTACAATAAATCAAAAAATCAGCCGGGCATGGTAGCGCATGCCTGTAATTCCGGCTACTCGGAAGGCTGAGGTGGAAGGATCGCCGGAGCCCAGCAGGTCAAGGCTGCAGTGGCCGGGAGCGGCCACTGCATTCCAGTCTGGGCGACAGAGTGAGACTCCAACTCAAAAAAACAAAAAACAAAAAACTTCTCATGAGTCTTCTAGTTGTCCCAGCCATACACCCCAGAAACTCACTTTCAGACCCTGAAGTACATTCATATTCAGAATAAAATTATAAACTTTCAAATGCTTCTTTCTATGACAGTGGCTTCAAACTATGAAACAGACAAAGATAGCAAGTGTTGGCAAGGACTGGAGAAATTAGAACCCTTGTGTGCTGCTATTGGTGGGAATGTAAATGGTAGGAATGGAAAATGGAAAACAGGATGGAGGTTTCTCAGGAAATTAAGGTAGAACTCCCAGGATGATCCAACAATCCCACTTCTGGGGACACATCCAAATGGACTGAAGTCAGGCTCTTGCAGAGATATCTGCACTTCCATGTTCACGGCAGTGCTATTCACAATTGCCAAGATGTGGAATCAACGAAATATCCATCGAAAGATGAGTGGATAAAGAAAATGTGGCATATAGATACAATGGACTATTGTTCTGCCTTAAAAAATTCGGCAACAAGTGACACCATAGATGAAACCTTGAGGACAAGATAGTAAGTGAGGCAAGCCAGTCACAGACTGACTGTGTGATTCCACTTAGAAGACGGATCTAAAAGAGTCAAACTCACAGAAGCAGAGAGTCGAATGGTGGCTGCCGGGGCTGGGGAGAAGGGGACGAGGAGTTGCTGTCCCATGGGTATAAAGCTTTAGTGATGCAAGATGAGTAAGTTCTAGAGTGCTGCTTTACAACCCTGTGGCTACAGCCAACAAGACTATGTTGTGCACTCAGAAACCCGTTGAAAGGATAGATCTTGGCCAGGCATGGTGGTGCATGCCTGGAATCCCAGCACCTTGGGAGGCTGTAGTGGGAGACTTGAGACCCAGAGTTCAAGACCACACTAGGCAACATGGTCAGATTCCATCTTTAAAAAACCATTAAAAAAAATTAGCTGGTCACGGTGGCAGGTCCTGTAGTCCCAGCTACTCAAGAGGCTAAAACAGGAGGATTCCTTGAGCCAGGATGTTCAAGGTGGCAGCAAGCTATGATTGCATCACTGTAATCAAGTCTAGGCAACAGAGCAAGACACCCCACTCTAAAAAAATAAAGAGTAAACCGAAAATGATTAGCTTAGACAGTTATGACTGCTATACAATTAAAGGTTTTTTTTTTTTTAATGAAAATGATTCACATGTTCTCACATCTGAAATCGCAGCCATTTTGTGTTTGCGTTTTTTTTTTGAGTCAGGGTCTCACTCTGTCGCCCAGGTTGGAGTGCAGTGGCACGCTCACGACCACCACAGCCTTGACCTGTTGAACTCAGGTGATCCTTCCACCTCAGCCTTCCAGGTAGCTGGAACCACAGGTGAGCACTATCTCACCCAGCTGTTTTTTTTGTTTGTTTGTTTTTGAGTTGGAGTCTCACTCTGTTGCCTAGACTGGAGTGCAGTGGCCGCTCCTGGTCACCGCAGCCTCGACCTGCTGGGCTCCGGCGATCCTTCTGCCTCAGCCTTCCAAGTAGCTGGAACTACAGGTGCACGCTACCACACCCGGCTAATTTTTTTTATTTATTGTAGAGATGAAGTCTCGCCAAGTTGCCCTGGCGAGTCTCGAACCCGTGGGCTCAGGCAATCCACTCACCTCAGCCTCCCAAGGCTTACAGGCTGGGATTACAGGCTGAGCCACCAAGCCCAACTCCCAGCTAAGTTTTTGATTTATTGTAGAGACGAGGTCTCGCCAAGTTGCACAGGCTGATCTCAAACCCTTGGGCTCAGGCAATCCTCTCGCCTCCGCCTCCCCAAGTACTGAGATCACAGGCATGAGTCACCACATCCTGCTTGCAGTCATTGCTTATGAAATTACACTGCATCATGTCTTGCCTATGACAGCTCTTGAAAAACTACTGTTTTAAATTATGAACTCTGCAATTTCTTCAAAAGAGAAAAATATAAACAGATAAAATTATATTTGCTTCACTTATAATTCCTTTTAAACTTATATACATATAGTCGACTTATATGCATATAGTTTTACATTTTTGTTAATGCATACATAGTTGGTACCTAGCTCCATGTATTTCACTAAAGACACACATTGACAGTGATCCACTTAAATTTCAAATGGAAAAAGAAGAGTTAACTTTGTTGGACTATATAACTTGCCTGTTTTCCCACTCTTAACTATCTGAGTTGTTTTAAAGTCACATTCCATTTTCCCCTTCTCTCGTCTTCCTTCATGGGTCAACCAACTCCCAAAGCTCACAAATCCCTTCATCCCCTAAGTTCAGGGCGAAGGCTCTCCCCAGTTCCTTAATCCCAGACCATGGACAGTCAAACACAGGACCTCTTCTTGTATCCTATGGTTTCCCTATGCTTCACCCAGTGCCTGGGAAACGAGAGGCTTCAAAATACACCTGCTGGTTGAAAGAAGTGCTATTTCATCCTTGTATAAGCTATTATTTTCCCCTTACGGTTATTTAAATGGGCATACTCCCTTGAGGTAGTGACCGGGTCAAAGAACATAGACAGTTTTAGAGTTCTTATGTGTCACCAAGCAAATTTTCAGAAAGGTTGAATCAAAGTTTCCCAGCCTTAATGACAGTGAGTTTGAACATTTTCTCACTAAATCCTATTTTATGACATTTGTTCATTAGGCAAATAATGGAGTTTTCGACTTTTGTTCACTTTTCCCTGGCATAAGCTGATATTGGTGTTGCCCCAGCAGAAATTCCTGTATAAGTTCGATTCTTTTCCTAATTTACAAATGTATCCAGAAACTCTATTTTAGGGTCCTGCTGTGCAACATAAGAGATCTTTATGTACAGGAGTTAAAAGGTATGGTGAAGGCCGGGCTTGGTGGCTCATCTTGTAATCCCAGCATTTTGGGAGGCCGAGGTGAGTGGATTGCCTGGGCCTATAGGTTCGAGACCAGTCGGGTAACTTGCCAAGACCCTGTCTCTACAATAAAATAAAAAATAGCTGGGCATAGTAGTGCACGTCTGTAGTTCCAGCTATTCGGAAGGCTGAGGCAGAAGGATCACTGGAGCCCAGAAGGTCGGTGCTGGGGTGGGCATGAGCGCGTGTGCCACTGCGCTCCAGCCTGGGTAAAGGAGTGAGACTCCAACTCAAAAAAAAAAAAAAAAGGTATGGTGAAGGCAACACTGAAGAACTCTTTCTTCACAAATGAGTTTATCCATAACCATTCTTAGCAAGATATCTTTTGGTAAGAAAAGAAAAACATGGAACTTAATGGGGCAAGAGACACACTTAGACCTTTCGGAAGCAGTACACAAAAATCCAGAGGCAACCTTAGGCACAGCTGCTCCAGCGGCACTCTTTGTATTTCGGGTAGCTGTTGCTTTAACAGCAGGTGACTGTAGTGATGGCTGGTGAATAAATGGAAGCAGACCCCGGAGGCCACACGGCCCGCTCGGCCTTTTCTTTGCAGAGCGTTGGCTTGGGAAACAAAAGTATCCTCTAGACTTTCCATCCCTTTGCTGGCATCATATCTATACAGAAAAGAAAACATACAATAATTATTTTACAGGATCCTGGCCAAGACTACTTTGCATGGACATACTAGGTGAACTGGCTCCCAATATAAGGACCGTGCCCTGTGTACTCTGGGATACTTGAGTCCCTAGGGGGAACAGCTAGTGTTGATTTAAGTGGTGATATGTACCACTACCCACAATCTCTTTATTAAACTGTTTTTCATCTAAGCACATATAAAATCAAGTGAGAAAAAGACAGGAAAAGTGGTTCATTACTTCCAAGGAGAAACCTTAAACTTTCCCACCCGTTTGACTTTCAGATCCATGGTCTTGGCTACAGAATCACTCACACATCCAGTTTCATGAAGTATTTTTGTCAAACTGCAATCCATTCAGCTTAATAGCATTCGCCATTAAAAGCTGTGTCTCCCATTATGCAGCCATAAAGAAGGACAAACATATGGACTTCACAGCAACTTGGATGGATATAGAGTCGATCATACTCAGTGATCTATCACAGAAACAAAGAACTGAGTACCATATGTTCTCACTCATAACTGGACCTTGAACAATTACCATAATATTATAAGAAAGGGATTGGCAGTAGTGGGAAACTGCCAGGGGAGGAGGGGCAGGCCTCATCAACAAGGGTATCTACACAATCAACGTTTGTATACCTAACCCTGAATTGTGCCCCACATCTTTAAAATTAAAAAAAAAAAGCTGTGCCTCCCTAAAGGAGGCACCTTTAGCCCCTCTCTTATGGTACCCAAAGAGAATACCTCTTTTCTTTCATTTTCCCAGAATCAACAACATAGACAACATCATCGATGGTGATGGACGTCTCAGCAATGTTGGTGGAGATTATAATCTTAGTTACACCTACAGGAGGTTTTGCAAACACAGCCTGCTGCTCTTCACTGGACAAAGATGAGTGTAGCGGGTGGATCACACATCTAAAAGGAAACAAAAGCACAGGAAGTATTCCAGCACCAGGCACTGAAACTGGGTTAGAGTGGATGAATGCCCATAATGCTGACAACATCCCTCCAGTGTCCGCGGCTTCTCTACAGCCCATCCTCAAGACCTCGCTCTTCCAGATGGGAAGGTTCTTCCTGATTCCCACACAATACCTATTCTGTTCTAGGAACTAAAAACCTTTGACCAACTTGAGAAAAATGCTGGTGTGTGATTCAGTAGTAAATAGTAGAGAGGAATAAATAACTGGTATTCTATAAGTAGCAAGTTTAGAGCAAACTAACCAGCAAAGAATCATGTTTTTCCTTACCTTTAAATCCAGAGAAAGAGAAGCAAAGACAGCGATGTAAGCTCAGAAACATCATTCTTACATTTCTAGGCAGTGTTTATTTGACAAATAGTTTCTGCATTAGATGTAAAGACACACTCAGTGTGTCTTTTTTTTTTGAGTTGGAGTCTCACTCTGTCACCCAGAATGGAGTGCAGTAGCACAATGATGGCCACCGCAGCCTCAACTGGGTTCAGGCAATCCTTTCACTCAGCCTTCTAAGTAGCTGGAACTACAGGCACGTATCACCATGCCCGGCTAATTTTTTTTATTTATTGTAGAGATAAGGTCTCACCAAGTTGCCCAGGCTGGTCTAGAACCCATGGGCTCAGGCAATTCTCTCATCTCAGCCTCCCAAAGTGCTGGGATTATAGGCATGAGCCACCAAGTCCGACTATCCAGTGTGTCTTGCTGCTGGAATAGGAACCACTAAAACAGCAGTACTTTGTTGTTACTAACAATGGCTTTTCCCTACCTCTCCCCTCCCCGCTCCCTAGGAATCTGGCAACTGGAATTACAGCAAGTTTGCTGAGTCACTATGCTAAGCAAAGAGAAATACTTTCTCTAATAAAATGGGAATAATGGACTTCCTGGAACAAATAGGTCTGTTCATTTCCAGCTAGCATAAGCAAATGTATATCTGATGAATAATAACAGTATCTAAAGAGGGTAATGACCACAAAAAAGACATTTCTAGTCTTTTTTCATCTTTGTAGCTAACTGCAATGGATGATCAGGAATATAGAAAGCAATGAGCTTACCGGTTACTACGTCTGCTGTTGAAAAGAGAATTAGACTGTAGCTGTTCATAGAGCATTTTGATTTCTGCTAGTCCAGGTAAAAATACAAGTATAGCACCTGGGTATATAAAAAGAACCAACATGATAAATGCAAAAAAGGAAATATTAATATGGACTAGAAAGCTATTTTAAACCCCAAAATGTAATAATCTGAGAACCATCAGTTTTCTCTGTAAAGTCTTCAAGGATGTAAATAAATTATGTTTTCCCTACATCCTCTAACTTAATAAAGACAAAATGGAGTACTATTATCCTTCTACAAGGAAAACTGAGTTATAGAAAAGTATAATGCCTAAAAGTAACATTAGTTAAGCTCTTTAAACTCACACACATACTTCTTCAATACACTGGCCGCTAACATTCTGTATCTTTATTTTTTTAGAGATGGGGTTTCACTATGTCCAGGCTGGTCTTGAACTCCTGAGCCCAAGTGATCCTCCCACCTCTGCCTCCTGAGCAGCTGGGATTACAGGCATGTGCCACCATGTTGGCCTTGACATTCTATTTCTATAGGAAGAGTTATCTTTCTAACCTTATAAGACAGAAAGACTCTTCTCTCTATTAATAAATAAAATCCATAAATATTTTACTGGGAATGAGAAAAAGAAACTGTAATCAGCTAGCCAATCTGGTACTCTAAACTCAGATCTTAGAGACAGCACATTAACTAACCATGTCATATGAACAGTTTATGGACTTTTAAGTTTTACGGTAAAGAAAATAAGCAGTGATAACTGATGATAGTGTATTTCTGGGCCTAGAGCGGGTCACTGAGCGACAGTCACCTCTTCTGTGCTTACTCAGAAGGAAACCGATCCTGTCTTCACCAGCCCCCTTCAGTCCCACCAACGAGGACTGAATGCTATGTCAGCTGTGCATTAAGCCAAGGGGACATAAACAAGGGTCTGCCTACAAGGAACCTATGGTCCATTCTTTAGTCACAGTCAGCCTCCCCACTAAGTAAATAAGGAATCTGAATTATTGCAAAAATGGACATGGAAGGAAGAAGCTCAGGAGAAAACCTGGAGTGTGGTTTTTATCACTTCATTGTACACTTCATTGAACGTTGCATACATGGTCTTGTTTCATTTTTGTGGCCGCCATTAAGAAGGGTACTAGTACTCCACAAAGGATTCAGGCCACAGAGTGAATAAGCACAAACCCAGGGCTGTGGCACCAGATCCATTCTCCTTCTGTGTGCATGCCACGGCGCTCTCTGCTAAAGCGCCACAAAATTTTATTAAGAGAAGATAAGCAAAAAATAAAATAAAAAGGAAAAAAAGCCACAACATTTAAGAGTGGTAAAATTATACGGGCGGAAAAAAATGCTGTCTTCATTTCTCTATGCCTTGTGAGCTGCCCTGCCCTCAGGGCTTGGCTAACTGTGTCAGGGATATCTCTCGTGTTCGCAAATAAATCACTGACTCCCTAATCACTGTATCTACTCTATTTTGAATTCAAGTAATTTTTTAACATTTCTTTTTGGCTGCTATGCTAGATTTTTTCAATAACATTCCTCTCCTTTGGGATGAAATAAGATATTCAGTCCAGTGACTGAATATCTTTAGCCAACACTGACTACTTGCCAAGAGAAAAGAAACAAGGCATTTTAATAATTTTATATGGTTCACAAGTGTCTTTACAAAATATCATATCATGAATAAAACCTAAGCAGAAGGGAACAGTCATTCTTATTGCCCTTAAGTACTTTATGAGCACAGAATGATTTTTTGACTTATTATTCTATTTAACAATTGCCCAACATTCGCTGCCCTTCATCTATTCATGCAATAAATATTTACTCTGTACCTAAATGTTCCAGGCACTGTTCTAGAGTCTGAGAAACACAATGGTGAAGAAGAAATCCTATTTTTTTTTTTTTGAGTTGGAGTCACTCTGTCGCCCAGGCTGGAGTGCAGTTACTTGCTCACGGCCACCCTAGTGTCAACCTGCTGGGCTCTGGAGATCCTTCACCTTAGTTTTCCAAGTAGCGGGAACTACAGGCACATGCTATCACACCCGGCTAATTTTTGATTTATTGTAGAGATGAGGTCTCGCCAAGTTACCTGGGCTGGTCTCGAACCCATAGGCTCAGGCAATCCACTCGCTTCGGCCTCCCAAAGTGCTGGGATTACAGACTGAGCCATTGAGCCGGGCCAGAAATCCTTTTCTTAAGGAGCTTACATTCTATTGAAGGGGATCATTAGTAAGCAAACTTCTAATTTCTGAGAGTATTAAGTATTACAATGAAAATCATTTTATAATATCGTGATAGAGTAAGGTAGAGGGGCAAAACAACAGATAGGGTGGTTTGTAAAAGTAGGATTTGAGCAGAAACCCAAAGAGGTGAAGGATTCAGTTACGAGAACACTTACGGTATGCGTTCTAGAAATAAGGGACTGCAAGTGAGATTTTACAGACTGCCAGGACAAGAAGACACTGAGTAGGGAAAAGTAGTGACTATACTCTGTTATAGTACGGTAGAAGTAATCATGATAATAGCAATAGTAAATATACAGCTGACTCTTGAACAACACGGGTTTGAACTGCATGGGTCTACTTATAGGCAAATTTTTTCCAGTAAGTATATTGAAAACTATTTTGAGCCGGGCTCGGTGGCTCAGCCTGTAATCCCAGTGCTTTGGGAGGCT
>NW_007253977.1:159888-182233 GCF_000164805.1 Carlito syrichta
TGCGTGGGCCGGGAGCGGCCACTGCACTCCAGTCTGGGCGACAGAGTGAGACTCCAACTCAAAAAAAAATAAATAAATAAAGATGAAAACTATTTTGGAGATTTGCTACAATTTGAAAAAGCTAGCAGATGAACTAAGTAGCCCAGAAATATATTTAAAATTAAGAAAAAGTTAGGTATGTCACGAATCCATAAATGTAAATCTCCATATACCTAGATACTTGTCTATTTTATCATTTGCTATCATAAAATATACACAAATCTGTTATGAAAAGTTAAAATTTATCAAAACTTCAGATATAAACACAGACCTACAGGGTGCCAGCCAGTCAACACAAACGTAAATGAATATAAAAATGCATAAAATTAACTGTAGCATACACACTATACTACCATAATAATTTTATTTTAAAAAATTTCATAGTCACTTCCTGTTGCTACTGTGGTGAGCTCATATGTTGCGAGTGTCCACTTAAAACGTACTGTGACATTAATCATCCCCGTGTGTGTAGTTTGCCTCTCCAGCAAATTGCATATCTCAGTAAAAAGTAACCTCTCCTGGTTTACATGTTTTTTAATGCGTTTAGTGCTATCCCATAAACCTTGAATAACACCATGCGACCCATACTCAGTGCCACTAGTGATGCTGAAAGTGCTTCTAAGAAGCAGAGAAAGCCGGGTGTGGTAGCTCATGCACGTAATCCCAGCACTATGGGGCTTGAGACCAGCCTGGGCAACATGGCAAGACCTTGTCTCTACAATAAATAAATAAAAATAAATAAAAATAAAAATTTGTTGGGCATGGTGGGCATGGTGGTGCACGCCTGTAGTTCCAGTTGCTTGAAGGCTGAAGCAGAAGGATTGCCTGAGTCCAGCAGGTTGTGGCCGTGAACAAGCGACTACACTCCAGCCTGGGTGACAGAGTGAGACTACAACTCAAAAAAAAAAAAAAATGAAGCCAAGAAGTCATGACATTACAAAAACAAGTTAAACTGCTTGGTATGTACTGTAGACTGAGGTCTGCAGCTGTGGGTGCCTGTCATTTCAAGACAGAGGAATCCAGTGTAAGGCCCATTGCAGTCATCACTGCAGCTACACCAGCAGGTAGAAAAACCGTGTGCTTTTTGCAGAATACCTATGAATCTCATTGAAAATGCAGCTTTTATGTGAGTGCAGGGTTGCTATAAGGTACACCCATAGATTCTAACATGACTTGAGAAAAAGCATAGTCATTATATGACAACTTAAAGCAAAAAAGTGAAGGATCAATATCTAAAAAATTTAATACCAGCAAAGGATGGTTTGATAATTTTAGAAAGAGGTTTGGCTTAATAAATATCAGAGTAACAAGAGAAGCTATTTCTGCTGGCTCTCTGAGAGGCAGCAGATGAGTTGCCAGATGTCATTTAGAAAATCACTGAGGATCACTGCCTGAATAGGTTTTTAATGCAGATAAAAGCCCAATTCTAGGGGGGAAAATGCCAGAAGGGCATTTTATTAGTAAGGAAGAGAAGTGAGCACCAGGATTTAAGGCAGGAAGGGATAGGCTAACTCTACTGTTTTGTGCAAATGCAGTCTAGTTTATGATCAGGACTGCCCTTCTACAAAGCTGCCAACCCTAGGCCTTGAAGGGAAATGATAACCACTAGCTGCCAGTCTTCTGGTTGTACAACAAGAAGTCCTGGACGATGAGAACTGCTTTTCTGAACTGGTTCTGCCAATGCTTTGTCCCTGAAGTCAGGAAGTACCTTACCAGTAAGGAACTGCCTTTCAAAGTTTTTTAATATTTGACAGCGCCCTTGGCCACCCAGAATGCCATGAGTCATACAACGAAGACAGTGAAGTGTTCTACTTACTCCTAAACACAACTCTCAATTCAGCCTTTAGATCATAAGGACCTTTAAGGCTCAGTGCACATGGTACTCTATGGTTAGAACTGTCAATGCTACGGAGAACCCTGATAGATAGAACATCATGAAAGTCTGGAAGGATTACACAATTGAAGATGCTATTGTTGTAATAGAAAAAGCTGTGAGACCCATCAAACTTGAAACAGAGTTCCTGCTGGAGAAAACTGTGTCCAGATGTGCATGACTTCACAGGATTTACAATAGAGTTGAAGAAAATCATGAAAGAGATTGTAGATAAAAGACTAGGAGTGTTCGTGAGGATTTCAAGATACAACTCTTAGAGAAATTCCAGAGCTACAGATGCTACACCAGAGGCATTAGCAGAAGACAACTTGATGAAGATGAGTGCTTCCAAACCAGCGAGATGGTGAAGAAGAGGAGAAGCAGTAGTGCCAGGAAAGAAATTGGCATTGGGCAATCGGGCAGAAGGGTTCTGATTACCCAAGACTGCTTTTCACTTCTTTTATATCATGGACCGATGGGCACTGAAACTAAAGCAAATGATGAGGGGTCTGGTACTTTCAGAAACATTTTTAGAAAAACGAAAAAGAAAAGTCAGGCCAATATTATGATGTATTTCTACAAAGTACACGGAGTGATGCCTGCCTCTCTTGCCTCCCACCTTCTCACTTTCTCCACCTTTTCTGCTGGTCACCCTGAGACATCAGGGCAAACCCTCCTCTTCCTCCTCTTCAGCCTACTCAACATGAAGGCGATGAGGATGAAGATCTTTATGATGACCCATTTTTACTTCATGAACAGCAAATATATTTTTTCTTCCTTATGATTTTCTTAATAACTCTTTTCTTTTTTGAGTTGGAGTCTCACTCTGTCGTCCAGACTGGAGTGCAGTGGCCGCTCCCGGCCACCGCAGCCTCAACCTCCTGGGCTCCGGCGATCCTTCTGCCTCAGGCTTCCAAGTAGCTGGAACTACAGGTATGCGCTACCACACCCAGCTTAGTTTTGATTTATTGTAGAGACAAGGTGTCACCAAGTTGCCCAGGTGGGTCTCACACCCATGGGCCCAGGTGATCCACTCGCCTCGGCCTCCCCAAGTGCTGGATTACAGGCTGAGCCACTAAGCCTGGCCACACTTTCTTTTCTTTAGCTTATTTTATTGTAAGAATACAGTATGGAATACCTATAACATATAAAATATGTGTTTTTCAACTGTTTGTTATTGGTAAGGCTTCCAGTTACAGTAGGCAATTAGTAGTTACATTTTGGGGGAGTCAAAAGTTATACCCAGTTTTTGACTATGCAGGGGTTGGTGTCCCTAACCCCAGTGTTGTTCAAGGGTCAGCCGTATTATTATAATTACAGTATTATTATTAGGGGTAGCATTTACTGGGCTTTAACTATATGCCAGACACTGTGCTAAGTGCTTTACAGATAGTTTCCTTTGATCCTCAAAATAGCTTTATGTAAGTGGATTTATTACTATCTTCATTTTACAACAAGGGAACTGATGCACAGAAAAGATAAGGACTTTATCCAAGGTTACAAGTTTCCTTGAATAGCAGAGCTGGGAAGTTTATCAGACTCCAAAGCTTGTGCTCTTAACCCACTTCTCCATGGTCTTTGTGTGCAAGGAGATTGCATGTGATCCAAACACTCATGACTGGACTCCCATTTAGCCAGGAACCTAGTGTTTAATCTGTGGATCAGTCCCGCCTGAATGAAGCAGCAGTTACCTGGAGGGTAGGAGTGCTTTCCGTCCACAATCCACTCTAGTAAGGCCTCTATTAATTCAAGATTAACCTTTTCAAAATCCATAACGGACATTGTTTTGATGACTGCCTTGCTGACTCCTGGAAGAAAGGTAAAAATCAGGAGAATAATTTTACTTTATTGAAGACAATATGCCTGTGAACCAGGTGAGTGCTACTTTGATTTAGTAAAACAGATTTTCATATTTAATGTACTAAAATGAACTTCTTTCTTTTAGTCTCTCAAGAAATACAGTCTCACCAGAAGTAATTTTTGTTTGAACAATGACCCGAAGAGCAGATTCCTGCCCCTGTTGGAAAGGCCTAAATGAGCCACTTTCCCCTCCCCCCCCCACCAAGAGAAGGGATCTTGCTCCACTGCCTAGGCTGCAGTATAAGGGTGCAATCATAGCTTACTGCAGCCTCAAACTCCTGGACTCAAGCAAATCCTCCTGCCTCAGTCTTCTGAGTAGCTGGGCTACAAGCACATGCCACTGTGCTTGGCTACCAGATGGGACACCTTTAACCCTACTTTTTCACCTATCACACGTTTATGAAAATTCAAGTCCTGGAAGCAAAATTCAAAGTCAAAATACATTTTAGAAATGCTTTCCAGATTCAGTCAAATCATGAGTGAGATCAGCTGGAAGTCCAGGTAACAATAACCTACGGAAATCAGCAGACAGAGACCACAGCTTTCACCAGCATCTGCATAAGAATGACTCTTAACCTTTGAGTTACTTTGAGAAAATGGTAAGTTATGAATCTTCCCTGAAAAACATGTAAGATTTTAATGAGCTTCACCTCACCAACACCTCTGAAGTCTATGCACAGACTCTCAGTTCTAAGATATCCTTCTAAGATATCCATGCCTAGTAAAAGATACAGTTCTGTGGGTTATACCACAAGCCTCAACTCTTGAGGTGTCTAATCTTCAAACACTTCTCAGGTCCTCCTATGGCCCATACCCTAACTGCAGCCTAACTGGAATAAACGAACGGTAGATGGTATCCAGGAAGAGAAGCTTCCATAGTATGCTGAGAAATCTGAAGGACAGAAGCAGTTTCTGAACAATGTGTCCTAGTGGAGTGGATCCCAAGCTGGTCAAAATGGAAAGGAAGAAACAGGCTGCACAAACAAGGCCGTGGCTGGGCGAAGCAGGCAGAGTGGGAGGCGCTTTTCTTTGCCAATATTCCAAAAAACCAGACTTTTCAAAGAGGAATGGGATCTGCTAACTGAAAAAATGCAGAGAATTAAAAATCATTTTAGGCTGGGCCTGGTGGCTCAGCCTGTAATCCCAGTGCTTTGGGAGGCCGAGTCAAGTGGACTGCCTGAGCCTGAGGGTTCGAGACCTGCCCAGGCAACATGGCGAGACCTCGTCTCCACAATAAATCAAAAATTAGCTGGGCGTGGTAGTACACGCCTGTAGTTCTGGCTACTCGGAAGGCTGAAGCAAATGGATCACCAGAGCCCAGCAGGTCGAGGCTGCGGGGGCTGGGAGTGTGCCACTGCACTCCAGTTGGGGGAAAAGAGTGAGACTCCAACTCAAAAAAAAAAAAAGAAAGAAAATCATTAAAAAAAATTTACAGTCTAGCAGTTTTAACGAATCAGTTTTATACTTAAAGGGACTGCCTTTTATTTGTTAGTTATTTTGAGTCAGAGTCTCATTCTGTCGCCAGGCTGGAGTACAGTGGCATGATCACAGCTAGTGCAGTCTCGACCTCCTAAGCTCAGGTGATCCTTCCACCTCAGCCTTCCAAGTAGCTGGAACCCCAGGTGCGTGCCACCATGCTCGGCTATTTTTTTGACTTATTGTAGAGACAAGGTCTTGCCAAGTTACCCAGGCTGGTCTCAAATTTGTGGCCTCAGGCAGTCCTTTCACCTTGGCCTCTCAAAGTGCTGGAATTATAGGTGTGAGCCACCGTGACTGGCAGGACTGTCTTTTTTTTTTTTTGAGTTGGAGTCTCATTCGATCACCCAGACTGGAGTGCAGTGGCTGTTCCCGGCCACCGCAGCCTCAACCTGCTGGGCTCTGGCAATCCTTCTGCCTCAGCCTTCCAAGTAGCTGGAATTACAGGCATGCGCTACCACGCCTGGCTAATTGTTGATTTATTGTAGAGATGAGGTCTCGCTGCCCAGGCGGGTCTCGAACCCGTGGGCTCAGGCAATCCACTCACCTCAGCCTCCCAAAGGTGCGGGATTACAGGCTGAGCCACTGAGCCCAGCTAGGATTGCCTTTTTAAAAAAAACAAAAAACACTAGAAAAAGTATTTAAAACTAAGCTAAGGAACATTACTTAATTTTCTGAAAGGTGAAAGAGAGCACTGAGATCAACTAGATCGAAACTTAAAAAAAAAAGACAGAACCAGAAGCTCAGCAAAGCTAAGCCATCAGCCCAGCATCACACAGAGGCCAGCAGCAGGGCCTCTCTCCCAACCTCCACTCCCTATTCTCCTTCCTTAGAAAGGAGGTCCCAAAGGTACTTTCTGAGCTTTAGTAACCTCTGTGCTTGAAATTAGAAAGGCATGGCTTAGAGTCAGTCATCACTCTTAAAGAAAATTCTGAAATTTTGAACAAGAAACCAAAGAGATTTTCCTGTTCCATAATTTACTAAAGAAATGGGAGTTATCAGCTTCTTTTTGATGTACAAAAAGAACAAGAATTGTTTGCTGTACAAAAAGCACATGAATTTTTGAGCCAGACATATTTTAATTAGAATCACAAATCTGTACTTACTAGCTGGGCACTATTCTTGTGGGTTTGTATTCTCGTATTTATCCTCTAAATAACTCCATATTATAGGTAAGGAAACTGAGGCACAGAGAGGATAAAGAACTTGCTCAAAGTCTTCAGCTGGTCTTACGAGAGCCTTCAGAGTTGAACCCAGGTCTATAAGATATAAGTCTATTCTGTTAACCTTACGTCTCAGAATATGTGGAAGAGTGAATGAAACCATGTTTGGGGGCTATGCATCTCTTCCTAAATAACAGAGCAATTAAGGCTAATGCCTTAATTCCTTGATGATTACATTTTCATCCAAAACTGGGAACAGTCTTTGGTGGAAGAAGAAAAAGGAAAATTCCCTTGCCCCTTATCTTCCATAAGTAGTGATGCGTATTGAAAGCTCTTACTCATGAAAGGTAAATACCCCTTCTTGGGAAGAACTAAGAGGAACAGGGCTGGCAGTCCAGGGAAAGAAAGCAGCAGGGGCAGCTGAGACCTGTCTCTAGTCTAGGCTTTAAGGAAGAAAGTAAAGTGGTAATCTTGGGGTCTCCTTGGGTTCAGCCCAGCTTACACAAGTAGAAGACCACATGGGAACAAAGGGGAGTTGGCTGGAGTTTGGCATGGGAGGAGGGAGCACCTAACGTGTATAAAAGCTCAGCGCAGTGTAGACCCCCACAAGATGGTTTTTTTTTTTTTTTGAGTTGGAGTCTCCCTCTGTCGCCCAGGCTAGAGTACAGTGGCACATTCATGGCCACTGCAATCTCAAACTGCTGGGCTTAGGTGATCCTTCTGCCTCAGTCTTTCAAGTAGCTGGAAACACAGTTGTGTGCCACCACGCATGACTAATTTTTTGATTTATTGTAGAGATAAGGTCTCACCAAGTTGCCCAGGCTGGTCCCAAACCCCTGGGCTCAGACAATCCTCTTGCCTCGGTTTTCCAAAGTGCTGGGATTATAGGCATGAACCACTGTGTCCGGCTAGAAGTTCTTTTAAAAACCCATAAATAAGTAGTTCTCTCACTCATGCCAGCTCTGGCATGTCTCCCTTTCTTTTCTCTCTTCCTTCTCAAATAAACTTTGTTTGAAAAAAACCCACAAAAAACAAACCTATAAATAACACTAAAACTAGTGGGATATTACAGGATACTTAAATAGTCTCAAATAGCCGGGCATGGTGGCTCATGCCAGTAGTTCCAGTTATTGGAAGGCTGAGGCAGAAGGATTGCCTGAGCCCAGCAGGTCGAGGTTGCAGTGGCTGTGAGTGTGTCACTGCACTCAAGCCTGGGTGACAGACTCTGACTAAAAAAAAAAAAAAAAAGTCTCAAATATCTCTCCACAAATTACCTATAAACCGAACAAATAACAATTGCATAGGGAAGAAACCTAGCCAACATCACCTTCACCAACTGGTCAGGCTAATATCATGAATAATGGGACAAGCCAACATCATGTGCCCAGGTGCCTCCTGATATAACGTGCTGAGAACCCGATACTGTTTCTGTAGTATTCCAGCCCCAAATCAGAACCTAAATTCAATCATGGGGAAACATCAGATAATCCCAAACGATAGGACAGTCTACAAAATAATCTTTAAAAATGTCAAAGTCTTAAAAGACAAATACAGGCTGAGGAGCAGTTCCAGATCTACAGAGACCAAGGACACATGACAGAATGCAATACAGACCCATGGTAGTACCCTGAACCACAGTGATGTACATGTTGAGGTTCTGGCACAATCCGAGTAGGGACTGTAGATTAAATAGTGGTGTTATATCACTGTTAAATGTCTTCATTTTGATCACCGTACTGCGGTTACGTAAGGCAATGCCCTTGTTCTTAGGGAATACATCCTAAATTTAGTATTGGGGTAAAGGGGCCTCAAATCTGCAATTTACTCAGGAGATCCAGGAAAAAAATATACACGGAGGAAACGATAAAGCAAATGAGAAAAGTATGAGCAGTTGGTGGATCAGGGACAAGGGTATGTTAATATATGAGAGTTGACTGAATAGTCTTGTGAACCTTTCTGTAAGTTTGAAATCTCATCAAAATAAAAAGTTACAAAGTACTCAAGAATCTAATTTATATTTTACAGCCTCCTAATATTTCTCCAATGAACATATAATTCTTTTATCATCAGAAAAAAACAACTGATAAACACATGAATAATTATAATCTAACTATGTATTCAAGCTTCTATTTTTCTTTTTCTTTTTTTGAGTTGGAGTCTCACTCTGTCACCCAGACTGGAGTGCAGTGGCCACACCTGGCCACCGCAGCCTCGACCTGCTGGGCTCCAGTGATCCTTCCACCTCAGTCTTCCAAGTAGCTGGAACTACAGGCGTGTGCTACCACGCCCGGCTAATTTTTTGATTTATTGTAGAGATGAGGTCTCGCCAAGTTGCCCAGGAGGGTCTCGAACCCGCGGGCTCAGGCAATCCACTCACCTCAGACTCCCAAAGCGCGGGATTACAGGCTGAGCCACCGAGCCCGGCTAAGTTTCTATTTTTCTAAGTGTAAAGTTATTCTGATGAATTAAAGGCATTGTAACTATGAGATAAGAGTCATACTTTGTCCTCCTCCAAATTATGGTGGGGACCGATACTTGAAATCTTTGGAATCACTCCAATGTCCCCCAGGAGACAATATCACCTTTGTAGCGGGCCAGGAGCTGCTTGAAGTCCAGCTGTTGATCTGGCACTGCATCTTTGACAGAATTCTGGTCCTGGAGGTGAAGCGAGAGCCTCAGGTCCTCCTCTACTTCTTCCAAAGCAGTTCTGCTGCGCCGTGCTTTCAGCTTCTCCTTTGACATCTGTTTCATGGAACGCATGTACGGGCTCCCATCCTGCAACACATACCTGGGAAAGAAAGACAAGGGGATGTGCTCGCATGTCATAGGTCTCCTGGTGAGGCGTGAAGGGCCCACCCGCTTCAAGTGCTCCCTCAGCAGAGCATGGCTCTACTTCTGCCCAGTCGGGCGCCCTTCTTCCACCAGCTTAGGATTCCGCTGGCTGCGCCCCATTTCTCGTTGGGACCACACTGCGATGCTTTTGATGCTATCTTAAAACCAGTTAGGAATTCAGAGAAAAGCCCTGTCCAAGAACAAGAGCACGCACAGAACATGTGGGCTGCACCCTCATTGACACCCTCTTCGTTTTATTTTCTTCTTTGGTAATCTTCTCCATTCCCCTGCTTTCAATTATAATTCCCAGGCAGCTGGGAATCTTCTTTGTTGCAACTAAGTTTAGATCCAAATTTCCAGTTGTTGACTGAACATCTCCATAAGAACCTCCTCAAGACATTTCAAAACTCTTCCTAATTAAGTTAGTATTTGCTAATGATAATACTACTAGATATCATGGCAAAGTAGAAAAATCACTAGATTTGAAACCAAAAGCTCTGGATGTGAGTTCTAGATCTACAACTCAACCAGCCTGGCACGACGCGTCTAACAAGTCAGTTTCCGAAGACTTTATTTTCTCATCGTTTAGGAAATTAGCCTAGATAAATGGTTTGAATTATTTTTTCTGGAGTCTTTTTTTTTTCTTTTATTCTGGAGTCTTAAATTTTCCTTAGAGCCACAAGGAAAGGTAAGGGGTGGGCACAGAGTAAGCAAGAAGGGGCTTTGTCCTCTGCTTTTTCAGTCAGAACATTCCTGTTTTAGTTCTCATTTCTTTTCCTTTTTTTAGCTCTCATTTCTTTATGATTTCCTGTAAGATTTCATTTGCAGAAAGTATACTGTAGTTTTTAAATGAAAAAGGTTTAAAAACCCATGAATCTTGACTTCCTCCAATCCTTTCCCTCCATGAAATGTTATACTCTCTTTTCATATTCAACATTAATGTGCTCACTGAACATTTGCTGAATATCTACTTTGTACCAGGGACTGTGGTGGTAGTGGTGTATATAAAAATGAATACACTCAAGAAACCTACAAACGAGCAAGAACAGACCAAAGCAACTCATCACACTGCAAGACAGACAGAAATAAATGTCATTCAAAGCACAAAAAAGTACCATGACTTCTAGTAAAGAATTAATTCATTTTTAATAGAAGAAAGGAAATTTCATGGAGGTAGCATTCAACTTGGGTGTTAAAGAATGACTAGATAGGGAAGGGGGAGCAGAAACCACATCATTACTAAAAATAAAGTAGTACTGGTACTAGGGCATATTGGAGAAATAGCAAGTAGCTGGATGGAGTTAAAACTTATGGAAAGGAGAATAAAGTAGGATGGGAATTAGACATCAGCTGGGGTCAAAAGACATGGGCCTAGAGTGTCCACAGAGTGTGGGTAATAGGGAACCAAGGAAAGTTTATAAGAAGGGAGGAATGGGACCAATTCTATGTTTAAAGAGAATTATGGAGTTTGAAAGAATGAGAAAGAAAAGACAGATAAATTAGTTAAAAATGATTTCCTCAGAAATTTATATTCAATGGGAGTAGAATAAGGCTCAAAAAATAACTTTCAATAAGCTTCCTAAGTATTCCTACTGCACACTCAAGCACACTCAAATTTGAGTGTGCAGTAGGAATACTTAGGAAGCTTATTGAAAGTTATTTTTCCTAAGTATTGAGTGTGCAGTAGGAATACTTAGGAAGCTTATTGAAAGTTATTTTTCCTAAGGAATACTTAGGAAGCTTATTGAAAGTTATTTTTCCTAAGTATTCCTACTGCACACTCAAATTTGGTTCTGGGTTTTCAGCTTGAGAAAATAGTATCACAAAATAAACATGAAACTAGGAGGGTGGCTTGTGAGAGACGGAAGGAGTGGAAAGGAGAAGACATCTGAGTTAGTTTCAGGGGCCAGATATCAGGGTGTTTTCTTCTGCAGCTCAGAGGTCAATGGTGGAAACATTGATCTGGGAATTTTTGGCACAGAGATGACAGCTGACATCATGTAAACCGAAGGCAGCCAAGAGTGAGTTTAACGGTGAGAAGAAAGAGTGCAAGGATAAAATCTTGGGACATGCTCAAGATCAAAGAGTAAGAAGAGGAAGGAGGGCTTTCACAGGAGAGCAATGTTTGTATACAACGGACTTAACCATTTTCTACCTAGTCCTGAAATTCCTATGCAGACATCTTAGCACTCAGACGATACTGCAAACTCCAAGAGGGTAGAATAACAATGATAACAGCTAACATTTATAAGAGCATGAGCTATGTGCCTGGCACAGTTAAGCCCCCTTAAGTATTAATTCATTCATTAATCTTCATAACTACCCATAAAGTAGTAGCTATTAATATGCCATTTTAGTCATTTGATGAAACAGGCACAGAGAGAGTAAACTACCTGCCAAAGTTACAGTTATAAGTAGAGGAATTCAAATACTGGCAGTCTGTTTCGTGAAAGAAAGAAGAAAACAAACTGCACAAAACAAAAAAATCAGAAGAAAATTGTTTCATGGCCTTTTGGCTACAATCAAGTATAAAAAAAAAATAGAAGACAGACTAACATACGTATTAGTATCCTAGCACCCTGAGGGTAAAATATTAGTTCTGTTTTCAAAGACCCTTATTATCTTCCTTACCTTGTTACAGCAATTGCATCTTCCAAAAAAAATTGATCAACAGGAAATGTACGACCTAGAAAAACAAGCAGATAAAACAAAAAGCCTCAGAACACCCATTTGACCATCTTAGTTTATATATACAAAATTCTTTTAAAACAAAGCTTGGCACAATAATGTACTATTTGTTCCATGGTCTTAAAAGTATTTAAAAAGAAGTTGTTGATGACAGAAATTGAAAAGTGTAGATTCCAGTTAGTAAAGAAAACAGAAGAGTGTAGGCAGAGAAATGACAACTCGCTAAGAAGACTTTTTACCTGTTAGACCTTTTACACCCTTCCCATGTTCCCCACAGGGACTTTCCAATATTCAGCAATCATATTCTACATCAAGCACAAAGTTTCTTCCTTAAATCTGTCAACGTTCTCTATAACTAGAACAAATTATACTATTATTTATCAGTCAGTGTTTCCAAATTGTTCCTTTGACATCCAAATGCAGAAAGAGAAACCAAAGCTCAGGATAAGTCAATTCCACAATGAGTCCATGGAAGTACCAAAAGAAAACAGACTATCCAATTTCTCCCAGAGTGGACCAACATCTAGAAATTGAGCCAAATCCAGCAATGAACAAATATACTATACACAGACACAACTTCCCTCTTTGACAGACTACCACCATAAATGCACATTTTGATGTTAAACACAGCAAAATGCTAGAAATCCTAAGTAACCAAGACTTGCTTTAAAAAATCACATACAAAAAATTAAAATCTCCCAGCAAGATACATTACCTGCTTATTGACTGCGCTATATGGCTATAATTTTATTTGTTATAATCACTTCTCCTTTAGAAAGAGGTATAAATATCTATTTATTTATGTCTCAAACAAAATTTAATAACATTTGCTTATTAGAATGACACATTTATTGATGCATTTTAATCACCTGGTATAGTAATAACTGGACAGGAATTGAAATATTCTGAAAAGAGCTCAGTGTTTAAAGTCGCACTCATTAAAATAACTTGAAGATTTGGCCTCTGCAGTACAATGTCCTTCAAAACTAGCAGCAAGAAGTCACTGGAAGAAATAAAAGCAACACTTGAGGATCATACAGATTCGATAAATGACAAGTAATAACTTTGAATATATTTTGAGCCAAGGAATGCTTAAGACATCTATAAAACTAATTGTAGCACTCATAGAAAAATATGTCAACTCCCTGGATATGAAGTCTTACTATTACAGGGTAAATATCTCTTGTCTAAAATGCTTAGAATCTGGGGATTACCTGCCTATGTTTTTATTTTATTTTTTTTAAAGTCAGGTTCTCACTCTGTCGCCCAGGGCAGAGTGGTGTTGGGTGTTGGCTTACTGCAGCCTCAACCTTCTGGGATCAGGCAATCTTCCGCTTCAGTCTCCCAAGTAGCTGGGACTACAGGCACACACCACCATGCCCAGTTAAATTTTTCATTTTTTGTGGAGATGAGGTCTTGCTATATTGCCTAGGCTGGTTTTGAACTCCTGGGCTCAAGTGATCCTTCTACTTCAGCCTCCCAAAGTGCTGGGATTATAGGCATGAGCCACTGCGCCTGGCCTTCCCTTACATTTCATACTGTCTTTTTTGTGCTTTATGTTTTCTTCTTAGCACTTAATATACCCTGTACTTTACTTATTTATCTTTCTTATTAATGGGCTCCCCATTAGGATATAAGCTCTACAAGGACAGGAATTTTGGCCTATTTTCTTCACTACTCCAGTATCTAGAACAATGCCTGGGATATAGTAAGTGCTTGGGCAATATTCATTGACTTACTAAGTGAATATGTCATCTGTGTAAGGAAAAAAGGTCAGAAAGTAAAAGTAACCATTTCTAACAAAGTAAGTGTCTAAGTCAATGCATAAAAGGACACATTACCAATCTTACTGCTGTATCCACCTCTGAGTAAGGAGTGTTAGGAGGGACTTTCACTTTATCTGTATTGTGTGAGTTTTTAATGAGAATGTGTTCTTATACTACTTAGTTCTCTTTAATTTAAAGAACTTAATTTAATTACATTTATTACTATTACTGTTTCATTTTCAAGGTAAAAGGAAATAACCTAACAACAATAGGCAAATAGTTAAATAATTTATGATACACCCACACTTCAGAATTTCCTAATGCAATTATTAATAATTTTAAAGATAGTTCATTATCATGCTATTAAATTAAAGCAGCACACAAAATTATATAATCCTAATAGTGTTTGCGAAAATACATCTCTCCCTCCACTGCATTAATTTCCAATACACTCCCAGAAGAAAACCGGCCAAAATTCTAACATGTAACTAGTTACATGTTATTTTGTAGGATACAGAGATTCTTCTTCTTGTATTTTTTTGTATCTACTAAATGCTTTAGAATAATCATGATATCTTTAAGATCAGAAAATTTATTAAACTTTTAACTAACACAACTGTAATTTTTCTATATTCACCCTTTAATCTTGCCTATATTTTTTGATCTTTGTTTGCAGATTTTACTGATCTTTGTTTCTAGATTTTATTCCTATTTTCTGTCTTTTCAATCATAGCTAGCAAATATTCCCTTACTTTTTCTTATGCTTTATACACCTCTTCCTGAAGACTGGCATTTGTAAATGTTTGGCACGTCCTTCTCCAATGTGCAAAGTATCATTTTGAAAATTTTTGAATTTTTAACTGTTCATATTCTATAGATCCTTAGTTTTATAGAAATCTTTCTCTTTTTGAGAATATTACTGTAGACAGGAACCAGATCCAGGGCTGTTTCTGCCTCTCAAGTGTGTGGAAGCATAAATATTATGAAATGCAAAGTCATTCTTTCTCTTCAAAATTACACCAGATAGTATTTTTCCTAAAATTTAAAATTCATTTTTATAATCCAATCATTTGAATACTATTAGCCTAGTACAATGTTTTACTTGGTTTCCTTTCCAAGTCGGTCAGTGAATTTGTTTAAAAAAATTATTCTTCCAGACACTGATTTCCAACAGCTGCAACATGACATTAATTACTGTTTATTTTTTCTCCATTGTTGTGTGATGTCTCTATAAAAAAATTATTGTCCCTTAAAGATTTCTATTCTATGAGGTGAGTGGATTGCCAGAGCCCGCGGGTTCGAGACCCGCCTGGACCGCGAGACCTCATCTCTACAATAAATCAAAAAATCAGCCGGGCGTGGTAGCGCATGCCTGTAATTCCGGCTACTTGGAAGGCTGAGGTGGAAGGATCGCCGCAGCCCAGCAGGTTGAGGCTGCGGTGGCCGGGAGCGGCCACTGCACTCCAGTCTGGGCGACCAAGTGAGACTCCAACTCAAAAAAAAAAAAGATTTCTATTCTATCTGTATAGTCATTTAAGAATTATTATTGTCTTGTTCTAGGAATTATTTCTTTTTCTTTTGATCTAAGTCTGCTTCCTTTGGTTTCTAATTGCTTCATATTTCTTTTTCTTCTTTTTTTTTTTTTTTTGAGTTGGAGTCTCACTCTGTCACCCAGACTGGAGTGCAGTGGCCGCTCCCGGCCACCACAGCCTCGACCTGCTGGGTTCCGGCAATCCTTCCACCTCAGCCTTCCAAGTAGCTGGAACTACAGGTGCGCACTACCACACCCAGCTAATTTTTTTGATTTATTGTAGAGATGAGGTCTCGCCAAGTTGCCCAGGCGGGTCTCAAACCCACGGGCTCAGGCAATCCACTCACCTCAGCCTCCCAAAGCGCTGGGATTACAGGCTGAGCCACTGAGCCCGGCTCATATTTCTTATTTACTAGTTTTTTTTTTTTCATTTTTCAGGCAGGGTCTCATTTTGTTACCCAGGCTGGAGTGCAGTGGCACTGGCAAAATCCCAGCTCACTGCAGCCTCTACCTCCTGGGCTTAAGCAATCCTTCCACCTTAGTCTCCCAAGTAGCTGGGACTACAGGCATATGCCATCATGCCCGGCTAAGTTTTTTATTTTTGTAGAGATGAGATCTCACTACGTTATATTATTTCTTCTAACAGTCTTCTGTTTGTATGTCTTCCCTGTTCAGTTCCTGACAACATTTAATCTGCAGTAGCTGGGGCCTCTCTTTAGGGTTGTCTTTCATTTTTAAGTTTTGCTATCAGTTCTTTTCTGCTTTCCTATCAATCCACCAAGTATACTGACTTTCTTCTTCTTAAGATATATAATAGTATAGTATCTTTT
This sequence comes from Carlito syrichta, assembly GCF_000164805.1. Lineage (NCBI taxonomy): Eukaryota > Metazoa > Chordata > Mammalia > Primates > Tarsiidae > Carlito > Carlito syrichta. Next base: position 175,947 of record NW_007253977.1, read on the forward strand.
GGGAAAACCTTATAATTTCCACAGGATCTTCTCTCTTTTTCTCATTATTCTTTTTTTAACTGCTCTATGTCATAATCCACATGATAAACTATGATTTTTTTTTTGAGTTGGGGCCTCACTCTGTCACCCAGGCTAGAGTGCAGTGGCATTATCACGGCTCACCAGTCTCAAACTCCTGGGCTCAAGTGATCCTGGTGCCTCAGCCTCCTAGTAGCAGGAACTACATGCATGCATTACCACACCTGGCGAGAATTTGTGTTTTATGCCTCATCCTTTAATAACTTCTAATTTCATAAAATAAAATTCATATGCTTTATTATCCATGGAGCGTGAGGTCCTGGAAGATCTGGCTCTTGCTGCTTTTTCCTCCTGCCGCCTCCCCCTTGCTCACCGTCCACCAGCTGTGCTGGCCTTCCTTCCATTTCAGGACTCACAAAGTACCATCTCACTGCACTATCTGCACACATGCTTTCCCTGTACCCATCTGTCACATGGGAGTACCTGTCATACTTCAGCTCCAATTTAAATGTCCTTCTATGGAGATACGGTCCCTGACCATGTATGTTTCTCTTCCTCTAACTGCAACATTCTGCCTATTCCTTTACTGTACTTATTCCCATCTGCAATTATTTTTTTAACTGTTTACTTGTTTATGATTTGTTTTTCCTACCAGACTGTAAGAGACGAGCAGGGACCATAATTGCATCCCCAGCAACTAATCAATCTATCACTTGGCACGTCATACAGGCTCAATAGTATATGAATGAATGTCAGGACAGAATGACTGACCAAATGAACACAGGAGAAAGCATACACTGACCACTCCCCTGGCTACAGCGTGCCTTACACCTGTGTTTTTCCTAAGCACAGCACTCAGCACACTGCCAAGGACGGTGTGAGGTATGCCTTCTAATCTAACAGGATGACTCCATCTAGTGGGATGACTCTTCTGTTGATGACCACATCCTCTCCTGACACTTTTAGTGTTGCAGACCCTGGAGATGAAGAAAGCAGTTCCTCTTCTCTAACTTAGGCCTTCCCTGAATTACCATACCTAGCTCTATGAAACTGAATTGGAAGCAGAACAAAACGTGTCCAGCCCTGTGTGTGGATGTTCACTGGGCAAGTCTTGGTCTTACCTTTCTTCTGTCCTCTCATGAACTTCATCCACAATGATATGAGAGACTCCTTGGAGGGCTGTATCTCCTTCCAGTCTTCTCAGCAGCACTCCTGTGGTGCAGTATAACAATCTGGTGGCTGAGGACTTAAACAAGACGGCAACATAAAGCATTAATGACATTTTTGAAAAAAAGGAGACTCTTTACTGCCAAGCTATCTTGAATGGACAGAGATAAAGAATACTGAAAATACCAGCAGTTCCATTTAATATGAAACCATACTAAGTATATAGTTTCTTGCCAAGACAATAAAAGCCTTTCTTATTTTTTAAGTAGTATTATTATAATTATTATTATTTTGGGGGTCAGGGTTTCACTTTGTCATTCAGGTAAGAGTGCAATGGTATGATCATAGCTCACTGAAGCCTCAAAGTCCTGGGCTCAAGTGATCTTCCCACTTCAACCTCCCAAGTAGCTAGGACTACAGGTGTGCACTACGACAATGGGCTAAGCTTTTTTTTTTTTTTTTTTTTTTGTGGAGACAGGGTCTCATTATGTTGCCCAGGTTGGTCTCAAACTCCTGGGCTCAAGCAATTCTCCCACCTTAGCCTCCCAAAGTTTTGGGATTACAGGCATGAACCACTGCACCTGGGAACCTTTCTATTTCATATTAAAATTTTAAGATTTTCATAAAAAGCACTAAAAGGCACTGAGTAATAAAACTAATTCTGAATTTGTTTCTTATTTGGTTAAATGGATTAAGTCCCAGATTCAAAAGCAAAACAGCATTTACTAGATCACTTCTGCCAATAAAGAATAAAAAGTTTTACAGAGAAAATACAGTACAACCAAGTAAGAGTTCTCTTTTATATTTTCTTTTCTTTTTTTTTTTTTTTTTTTTTTTTTTTTTGAGTCAGCGTCTCACTCTGTTTCCAGCAGGCTGGAGTACAGTTGTGCAAAGCCTTGACCTCTTGGGCTCAGGTGATCCTTCTGCCTCAGCCTCCTGAGTAGCTAGGACTACAGGTATGTGCCATCATGCCTGGCCAATTTTTTTGTAGAGATACGGTCTTGCTATGTTGCCCAGGCTGATCTTTAGTGCCTGGGCTCAAGCAATCCTCCTGCCTCGGCCTCCCAAAAAGCTGAGATTATTTTGTGAGTGAGCCATTGCACCAGGTCCAAATAAGAGTTCTTATACCAAAATATTTCTAAAAGAACTACAGCCCTACTAAAGATGGTCATTAATTTAAAATAACTTGAAAGTATATATCCCAAAGTGCCGATGAATCTCTTGACCCCAAAGACTCTTTATATCTAAAATTTGTACATTTCTGTTAACTGGAAATAAGCAGAGAGTACACACCTTGACACTTTCTAACCGGATCTGGTATCCCACAGTGAGACCCACCCTCTCTGCTCTTTCTTTAGCAACACGTTCAGCAACAGAGATCGCAGAAATTCGTCGGGGTTGGGTACAGATGATGTTAGCCACCTTCTCAGGTGGTCCATTCAGAGAATCATCCAGAATAAACTGTGGAATCTGTGTGGTTTTCCCACATCTGTATGTTAAAACAAATAAGTCCTGAAATGAAGTTTTCAAGGGCTAGTTAACTAAAGAAGCAATCATATATGCATTGAGGACAGTGACAAAGTCAATTGGAATAAAAGTTGTTCATGTATTTTCTAAAACTACCTACTGACTTAGCACCTAGAGCCAAGAAATCCCAGAAATTTGCACTCAGATTAACAGGGCAGCCAGACAATAGTTTAGTATCATTTGTAAAATCAGGACTATTGAATAGACATCAGGTTAAGGTCTGTAAACATTTCTAGGAATGTAAATTTAACATATAAATCCTAGCAAAAAGGAGTATTAGTTTATGATTATTAAAGTATTTTATATTTTTCCCTTTGATGTGTATTAAATTAGCTATAATAAGACTGAAGTTAAAGAGATAAACTAGACTATTCAAGATTACTATTCTATCAGTGAGTGTGGGCACAAATGTAATTATTAAGTTGTAATTATTATTAATCATTATCATTAATTTGCAATTATTAAACTGTATACTCCTGAATAAAGAACTAAATAAAGCCTACAACTTGCCTCTGCTAAATAGGTTTGTGTAACATACAGAGTGTGAAGAGAAAGAATAATGCACCTTAAGTTGTTCTTAAAAATTAAAAGCTTTAAGGAAATCAGAATAAATGTAGATTAAAAGCCTTCAAGCTAAATGTTTTAGAACTATCCTTTAAGCTTAAATATGGGGCTCATTAAATATCTTCAGCTAGATCATTTGCTTTATATTGTCTCAAGGCGATATGCAAAGTCTATCAATTCCTAGATGAATCTCTGAGTTTTGTTTGTTTCTTGTAATTTGGCTGTAGAAGTTGCAATAATAGCCACTGTGAAATATTATTTAATATTTGCTAGTACAAGTAACACCAGCTATAGGTTTGTAAGGAGTAGAGCTGGTTATGGTGACCAGAGTCCATATGTGTATGGATTGAAGCCACATGTGAGTAAACCACATTCTTACCCAGTCATGCCACTTATGACAACCACCTGGTGTTTGCTCAGCAATCTGAGAATGGTTTCTCTTTCTTCCCAAGCAGGGAGTGACTGTCTTTCTTGCAGAATTGACTGGAACTGTCTGGAAGCCTGATAAATCAAAGATAAGACATCAGTTGGGTTACTTTTAATCACTTTTCACAAAGTTCTGAATCTGGGATCCAGAATCTCACTTCTTCACTTTCTTTAACAATTTGTTCAGAGACAAAGACTGCAGAGACTTGTTGGGATTGGATATAGGTGACTGTAGTCAGAAGGCTGCTCAGAAAATCTGTCAGCATAATCTGCACAATCCACAGTTTTCCTACATCTGACTCAACGGAAAAGTCTTATAAGGGAAACAAACTCCTTTTGTACACCACCAACCCAGATCTTCTAGCCAGAGTTTCAGCAACAGACTGTCCAACAGAACTTTCTGTGTAGATGGAAATGTTCCATACCTGTGCTGTCCAATGTAGCAATCCCTGACCACATGAGACTACTGAGCACCTGAAATGTGAACAGTGAGGAAGTGACTTTTTATTTTAATGAATATAAATTTAAATAGCCAAATGTGGCTAGGGACTACCATATCAGACGGCACAGCTTAACATAATGTCAGATGTTTAATGTTTACCTAAATCAATAATAGAAAAAGTACTCAAAAAGAGTTTTTTGGCCAATCACTACAACTATGCAAATCAATTTTACATCTAATGGCCAATGATATAAACATTATCTTGCTTGTTAAAACTAAGGCTACACTTTGAATACCATAAGAAACTTATAGTAATATGCCTCTTTCCTGCATATAATTTTTTATATAAACATATCACACTGATCAAATTGAATATGCAATTTTTTGTTTCTACCATCTTATTATTTACAGTGTGATTTATATATGCTTTGCTGCTGTATGAGTATTTCACTCTAGATGTGATAGATATATGTTATATGTGTTATTTGTGTTGAAAATCAGACTCACAGAACTTTAGAATTGGAAGAGCACTTAGACAGCATTTAATCCAGTCCCCATACTGGCTAAGCAATGTGCTTTGTTCTACCTATTCTTTGCCCTCACAGTTCAATTATGAGTCGTTGTTGTTTTTATTATTTTTATTTTGTAGAGACGAGAGGCCTTACTATGTTGCCCAATCTGGTCTTGAACTCTTGGTCTCAAGCAATTCTCTTGTCTCGGCTTCCCAAAGAGCTGGGATTACAGGCATGAGCCACCATGCTCAGCCTATGAGTTCTTTTTAAAATAATCGTGTGAATGAGGCAAAACCAACATGTCCTTTAGAAACAGAATTGGCTTGAACTCCCATGTTGCCACTTACGAGCTATGTGACCATGGACACACTATTTATCTGATGAGTCTTTGAAATGGGTAAGAGTTCCTCCTTATCCTTCTCTTTTTATATACTAACTTTTCTAATGTAAATCACAGTATTTGTTTGTTTGTTTGCTTTCAGAGACAGAATCTCGCTGTGTTGTCCTGGCTGGCTTTGCACTCCTGGGTTCAAGACATTCTCCAGTCTCAGCCTACTGAGTAGCTGGGCCTACAGGTGCATGCTACCATGTCCAGTTCTAAATTCATTTCACATTCCAGACTGCCCATGACAGTACCAAAGGGACATGATTTTGAGAATATTTGGTATTATGTGTATGTTTGATATTTACCAGCTACAGGATTTTCCAAAATCATCTAGCACAGGCATCCAAGGTTGCTGTAGCACGTAGAAACTGACCATTCAGTGTAAAAGAGAAATAAAGGATCCTTGGGAAGGTGGCCACAGCCTCCCAACTCCCCATTCATCATCCAGACACCAGGGAGGCAACGCCCGCCATTTCCTCAGCATCCCCTACCTGTTTTATTCGGAACTGCTTGCAGATTTTACCATTTTCAGCATATACTGACTTTGCTTGCCAGTCATATCTTTTGGGCATCTTTTTCTTAAGGTTCACATAGCTTTCATTCTCTACTAAAACTGGGACAGAACCTTCATCCTCATCCACCTCCTCCTCGGATTCTGAGTCCTTTTTAACTTGAAGGAAATAAAACGAAACATGTCAAAAGGAGAAAAAGATAAAGCTTGAATAAAGTACGTTCATTCATTTTATCACTACTACTTCTGCCAGAGAACTTAGAATGTGTCCTTAAATAAACTTTAAGCAAGTGTAAGTGGTGATTATTAAACCAAAACCAAAGCAAAAGAACTTACATTCAAGGAATTCGCAAGAGTCCCCATAATTCTGTGACACAAAACAACCCAAATGTCTATGCAATGATGAGTCAATAAGTAAACTACTGCATGTCCACATAATAGAACACTATTCAGTAATAAGAAGGAATGAAGTATTGAAACATGTTAGAACACAGATGAATCTTGAACACATTATGCTAAGTAAAAGAAGTCAGTCTCAGCCGGGCTCGGTGGCTCAGCCTGTAATCCCGTGCCTTTAGGAGGCTGAGGTGAGTGGATTGCCTGAGCCCGCGGGTTCGAGACCCGCCTGGGCAGCGAGACCTCATCTTTACAATAAATCAAAAAATCAGCCGGGCGTGGTAGTGCAAGCCTGTAATCCCGGCTGCTTGGAAGGCTGAGGCGGAAGGATCGCTGGAG
>NW_007253977.1:182253-195252 GCF_000164805.1 Carlito syrichta
AGTCTGGGCAACAGAGTGAGACTCCAACTCAAAAAAAAAAAAAAAAAAGAAACCAGTCTCAAAAGTTGCATATTGTATGATTCCTTATTTATTTATTTTTTTTAGACAGGGTCTCACTCTGTTGCCCAGGCTGGAGCAGAGTGGCACCATTCTGGCTCACTGCAGTCTCAGCCTCAGGGCTCAAGTAATTCTTCCATCTCAGCATTCCGAGTAACTGGGACTACAGGCCTGTACACCACACCAGGATAACTTGCTAATTTTTTGTAGAGACGAGGTCCCACTATGCTGCACAAGCTGGTCTCAAACTTCTGGGATCAAGCGATTCTCATACCTCAGCCTCTCAAAGTGCCAGGATTACAGGCATGAGCCACTGTTCCCTGCATATGATTCCATTTCTATGAAATGTATGGAACAGGCAAATCCATAGAGACAGACAGCAGATTAGTGGTTGTCAGGGGCTAGGGGAAGGGGAAAATTAGGAGAGGCTGCTAATAAGTACAGGGTTTCTTTTTTTTTTTTTTTGAGTTGGAGTCTCACTCTGTCGCCCAGACTGGAGTGCAGTGGCCGCTCCTGGCCACCACAGCCTCGCCTGCTGGGCTCCAGCGATCCTTCCGCCTCAGCCTTCCAAGTAGCTGGAACTACAGGCGCGCGCTACCACACCCCGCTAATTTTTGATTTATTGTAGAGATGAGGTGTTGCCAAGTTGCCCAGGCAGGTCTCGAACCCGTGGGCTCAGGCAATCCACTCACCTCAGCCTCCCAAGGCGCGGGATTACAGGCTGAGCCACCGAGCCCGGCTGGGTACAGGGTTTCTTTTTGGAGTGGTAACAATGTCCTCAAACTAGAAGGTAGTCATAGTTGCCTAACTCTGTAAATATACTAAAAACCATTGAACTGCACACTTCAAAAGGGTGATTTTTTATGGTATATAAATTATATCTCAATAAAGTTATTTTTTTTAAAGTCCATGATACATAATTTGTCATTTCCCAAAGAACATATTTGAATCCCATGCGCTAGAAGCTGCTGACATTTGGGAGTCCAGTGGCTAATGACTGAACCCAGCTCACTGTCCAACATTCACATTTCAGCACAGTTTCACTGTTGTCTACTTATTGACATTTGCCCGGGAACTCTTGTGAAATAGTACACACTTTTGTTTCTTTCAAAGAAAGATGACAACAAATAAGAGAATTCTTTGATGAGAGCTGAGAGGGGTTTACTTGTGATATAAGAATCTGTACAGCAAACCTGGATCTGAACAAAGCTAGAAGCCTACACAGGCATTTCTTTATGTAAGGATTTATAGACTGATAAAGATAGCTCTACTCTAATAAATCTTGGGAGACTAGTATACAAATGCAGGAGGGTATGGACAGTGGAATATAAAGAAAAGTATCTCTAAAAACTCACTAGCAAGTAATGCCATATAGAGTACAAGAATTAAACATATGAAACCAAATGAATCACATGGAACATTTTCTTGAGAAGGCACCTAAGTCCTTCCGACCCTCAGATTTTATAAAGTTAAATAAACCGTTGTGAAAACACTTGTACACTGTTATGGGAGTGTACATTAGTATACCCTCTATGGAAATTAGCATGGTGAGTTCTCAAAGAACTAAAAGCAGATCTACCATTTGATCCAGCAATCCCACTACTAGGTGTCTACCCAAAGACAATAACAAAGACACCTACACCCACATGTTCATAGCAGCACAACTCACAACTGCAGATGTGGAATCAACCTAAATGCCCATCAACTGATGCACTGATGTCCATGCAATGATAAGTCAATAAGTAAATTACTGCATGTCCCACATAATAGAATACTATTCAATAATAAGAAGGAATGAAGTATTGAAACATGTTAGAATATGGATGGATCTTGAACACATTATGCTAAGTCAAAGAAGCCAGTCTCAAAAAGCTGCATATTGTATGATTCCTTTTTTTTTTTTTTTTTTTAGACAGGGTCTCACTCAGTGAGATGAAAATGTGGTATGAAAATGTGGTGTATCTATACATTATGTAATACGCAATCACCAAAAAGAATGAGGGGATACCTTTTGCAGCAACTTGGATGGAACTGGAGAACATCATCCTAAGTGAACTAACACAGAACGGAAAACCAAACACTGCATGTTCTCAGTTAAGTGGGAACTGAACTAAGGATCTGCGAAGGCATAGAAAATGGTATAGTGGACATTGGAGACTCAGAAAGGGGAGGCGGAAAGCAGTAGAGGGAGGAAAAATCACCTATTGGGTACAATGTGCACAAGTAGGGGTGATGGGTACACTTAAGGGTCAGGCTTCTTCACCTCTATACAATGTAACCATATAACCAAAATTATTTGCACTCCCTAATGCTACTGAAATAAAAAAACAAACAACCAAACAAACAAACTTATTCATCACTACAAACTATCTGTTCTAGAAGCCCAGACACAGCAACATAACTGGGCCTTACAATTAAAGCCAGGCACAATTATAGTTCATGGAATTCTCACTCCCTTTTGCCTGTGGGACTGAATAACTTGCTCAAGATAATTGGGTGATCCCAGACCAGCCTTAGAAGCTTCAACTTCTAAATCCATCATTCTGAATGCCCCCCTCCACACGATGAATGCCTGACATACCTTCTGGAATCTGGATTGAAACAAAAGAATTACTTGGCATCACTGGTTTATAACAGGTGGGATTATTTACTCTGGTCCTAGAGGGTACTGGCAGAAAGTTCGCAGGAGGGACACTATACTTGTGATGGGTATTTGTTAGTAATTTGACTATTTCTGATTCTTCTTCTAGAAGTGTCATCAAAGAATATACAACAGGTTCTGAAGTTTCTGCAAATGTCAAGGCCTTGCCATAAAGGAACTCTGAAATATGTAAACGACATGCCAGAGGTAGATTCTCATTGGTGGAATAAAATGCCACAAGGGGAGCCTGGTAGGGATATTTGTGGTCTTTAGAAAATCGAATTTCAAGTTCATATAAAAAAGATGTATCTTCATTAGTGTTAAGATGAGAATCATCTACAATTCTTTCTATTCTTCCAACAATTTGATTTGGGGGTACTTCATGTTTGAATTTGCATCTTGACCCAAATTTACAATTTCCTTTGAGGTAAAATTTACAGATTTCATGTGAAGCTTCTTGTACATTTTTTGTATTTTCCCTTTGCTTGGATTTGCAGAATTTACTTGTCAAATACTCCAGTTCCAATCCAATGGTCCAGACTCTGTTCTGAATTCTTTCTATAAATTTTTCTCCACAGATTGACTTGAGAGCAAACGCCTCTTCTTGTCGCTGTTCCACACACTCTGCTAAGCTGACATGGTTAACTGCCTCAGAGATCTTCATCCTCTCCCCAAATGTCTCTGAAAAACACTGTGTAAGTAGATGCTCCAGTGATGCCCCCACATCTCCATCACAAATCCTCAGGACCGCTTGACAGCGTTCAACACTGAAACCATACCTGTCAAGGGCAAAACACGACAAAAATGACAGGTAAAAAGAAACACTGCATCACTGAGGTCAAATTCATTTAAAGATGCTTATGTGAAGTTAAAACTAAATGTGGGTAGGACTTGTACTTTGAAAAAGTGTCCCTGATAATACTAAGCCCTCCTTAATCCCCCATCCTATAAAATGGAATACGAGGACTATTAGACACTGGTGAAACCCACAAGAGGAATTTACATGAAGAGGAGAAGTTGGGTTTACATGATTTCAGCTTCTTCCCAGCCTCCCATAAGCCATACAAGCAATCACCTGGAAAGTTTCTGCACTGCAAACGGAGAGACAATCGGTTCTGGAATATGAGGCTCCACTGAGGCCAAACCAGCATATTCCAAAGGCTCCGAGTCGGGAACCAGGGAAGGTTCTTGTCCAGCTGGCCAGTACTGCTCATCATCACAACACTCAGGCTCATCATCCTCATCCTCTCCAGAAATGCCTCTTCTAGCAAAGGTAACATGTTCATATATTAAATACTCATTTCTACTGACTTCAAAGAAAAATTTAGCAAAGAATTTAATTCAATGAGTCAAGGACATAGGATCCTGACTACAGTCAGTGGCTGATTTAATCTTTTAGTGAACTCTTAATTTACATGTTGGCAATGAACATTTATCAGGCATTTATTACATGCCAGGTACTGTGCTAAGAGCTTTATATATACTCACTCTTTTAATCTTTCCTAAAACCCTACCAACTACTATCGGAATCTCCATTTTTCAGACGCTCCTCTAAAACTCAAAGAGGATTAGTAACTGCCTAGGGTTACACAGTAACAAGCAACTAGAGACCAAAGGCAGTCTAACCCCAGAGCTGTGTTCTAGACCAGAAATCTTGGCTCGCCTCTCATTCAGTAAAAACTATCCCCAATTTTTGTTTCGCCACATAATCCCCTTTTCTAAATCTGAGACAGATGAGAGCTTTGCACGTGGGGTGGAAAATGAACTGTTCATGGCTGACCACTAATTTTTAAATATTACTTTTTCTTTAATACTAGAGACAGGGTCTCGCTATGTTGCCCAGGCTAGTCTCAAACTCCTGGCCTCAAGTGATCCTCCTGCCTTAGTCTCCCAAAGTGCTGGGATTACAGCAGCCCCTCTTTTTTTTTTCTTTTTCTTTTTTGTAGAGACAGAAGATCAGTATCGACACAGTATCCCACAGGTGCACAGGCCCTTCATGCCGTCAATACATCTTCCTTGATATAAGGATTTACTGAAATAAAACAATTTACTCAGATCCAGCATCCGCATCTTGTTCTTGCAGGTCTCGGAGAAGAGCTTTCACTTTCTCTTGATTCTCAGAAGTCATGTGCAGAGTCTGAAGGGGCACTTTGGCTTTGGGTTTCCACTTGGGGCGAGCCTCTCCTTTGCTTGTGCTACTGTTGCTAGGTCTGCAGGGGACACAAGAGCAAAGTTACACACTTTTCAGGGTCTCCAGATAAACATAACACAAACTGGATTGTCAAGTATCTCACAAAAGATGACAATGAACATGAAAAGATTTGCCATTTTCTACAGTATCTACCAGACTTCATTATATTGGGACTGCTGAGAAAAAACTGATTAGATTCATAACTATAAAACCTGGCTTCAGCTTGGTGGTTCAGCCTGTAATCCTGTGCCTTTGGGAGGCTGAGGTGAGTGGATTGCCTGAGCCCGTGGGTTCGAGATCCACCTGGGCAACTTGGCAAGACCTCATCTCTACAATAAATCAAAAATTAGCTGGGAGTGATAGCGCATGCCTGTAGTACCAGCTACTTGTAAGACTGAGGCGAAAGGATCGCCGGAGACCAGCAGGTTGAGGCTGCGGTGGCCGGGAGCAGCCGCTGCACTCCAGTCTGGGCGACAGAGTGAGACTCCAACTCAAAAAAAAAACAAACCAAAAAACCTGGCTTCACCAACCCAAGTCTCCTCTGGAAAAGGCAATGCTGATGCTGACTCATTCTGCAATACAGGGCTTTGAAAAAGCCACACGCGAAGGGGTATTTATTTTATACTACATTAAGTACCCGATCTGAAAACAATTGAATTTTATCTTACTTGTAAATATTAGACCCTATTTCTAAGATACCCAAATTATCATTGTTTCCTGACTACAAATAAATAATAATAAATGCATGCTCACCGTGGAAAAGGACAAAGAAGAAAACAAGTCACCCCAAATCACATTATTCTTTTTCACATATGTATTTTATAAAATTTCACAGCATACATAATCTTTTATAATTTGCTTTATTTTCTTCTTAAAATAGCACTGACATCTCCCTAAAAAGAAATGTTCTCCTGTAACTTAATTTTAAATAGTTACATGTTGATATAGATGTATTGAATTTACTTCACCAATCTTTCATTGTTGAAATTTAGATTTTTTTAGGATCTCTTCTTAATATTTAAAATAACAAGTTCTAAAGTTTAACTTTTTTTATTTTCAGTCAGCGTCTCAACTCATTCTGTAGCCCAGGTTGGAGTGCAGTGGCGTGATCAGAGCACACTACAGCCTCAACCCCTTGTACTCAGATGATCCTTCCACCTCAGCCTCATAAGTAGCGGGGATTACAAGCACACACCACCACACCTGGCAAAGTTTTTAATTTTTTTGTAGAGATGAGATCTTGCTATGTTGTCCAGGCTGGTCTCAAACTCCTGGGCTCAAGCAATCCTTCTGCCTGGGCTTTCCAAAGTGCTGGGATTACAGGCATGAGCCACCACTCCTGGCTAAAATTTACCTTTATTCATTATTATTTTTTTCTTTTGGAATGTTTCATCATATATTTTCACAAATCTAGAGAAATGGAAGAAAAATTTCCCATATTTAAAAGAATTCAACGTATTATTGAGACTTTGAAAAGAACCACACATTTACACTTGCAAGACTAGGTAGCAAAGGAGAAAACACAGTCAGCTGTGGTTTTTAACCACTTAGTGGCAATTTCTGAAAAGAAGCGTTACCCCAAATCTCTCATTTCCCCTAACCTGTGTTATGAAAAATGTGAAAGGTACAGAAATAAACACCTTTGACCTAGATTCACCAATTGTTAACACATGTTTTTTCTCCTCTCTCTCTCTCATACATATATGACTACATATATGCTCTTCTCTCTACAAATGTATATACATACATTGCTGAACCATCTGAATGTAAGCTGTAGACATCATCTTCACCCTTAAATACTTCAGCATGTGTTTCCTAGGAACAGAGATAAACTCTTACATAACCACAATACCATTATCACTCTCAAGATGTCTAATATTGATAGTCACATCATCTAATATGTAGTCCAATTCAAATTTCCTAATTGCTTCAACTGTATCCTTTAAAGATTTTTTGACTGAGTAGCCAATCCAAAAAAATTCTGTTACCTCTTTTTTCAAACTCCCTTTATTTAGAACAGTTCCCCTATTTCTTGACATTGACTATTTGAAGAGCTTGGGTCTACTGTCCTGTAAAAATTCTCAGTTTGGATCTGTCTGATCATTTCCTCATGATTAGTAAAACGGGGGAGAAGTCTCATGTCTTATCCCCCACTCATCTGTCCACTCCCCCGCTTTGCCTTCCTTCCTGTTACCAAGGAAGAAGCATCCTTTGTCTTCAAGTCAATCCTTCCATTCGTATTCTTTTTTTTTGAGTTGGAGTCTCACTCTGTCGCCCAGACTGGAGTGCAGTGGCCGCTCCCGGCCACCGCAACCTCGGCCCGCTGGGCTCCGGCGATCCTTCCGCCTCAGCCTTCCGAGTAGCCGGAACTACAGGCACGCGCTACCACGCCCGGCTGATTTTTTTTGATTTACTGTAGAGATGAGGTCTCACTGCCCAGGCGGGTCTCGAACCCGCGGGCTCAGGCAATCCACTCACCTCAGCCTCCCAAAGATGCGGGATTACAGGCTGAGCCACCGAACCCGGTTTTTTTTTTTTTTTTGAGTTGGAGTTTCACTCCGTTGCCCAGACTGGAGTGCAGTGTCCACTCCCGGTCACTGCAGCCTCGACCCACTGGGCTCCGACGATCCTTCCACCTCAGCCTTCCAAGTAGCTGGAACTACAGGTGCGCGCTACCATACCTGGCTCATTTTGATTTATTGTAGAGATGAGGTCTTGCTAACCCAGGCGGGTCTCAAACCCGCGGGCTCAGGCAATCCACTCACCCAGCCTCCCAAAGGCATGGGATTACAGGCTGAGCCATCGAGCCCGGCTCCATTCGTATTCTATAGTCCAGTCTCATTCATCTCTTCAAGGAAGTCATTGCAGCACCATCCCCCTTGCACATGGTCAGTTCTTCATTCTCCACTGGATCACTCCCAACAGCATTCAGACAAGCCACAGAATGCCTATCACCCTTAAAAATCAAACCAGGCCGAGCTCGGTGGCTCAGCCTGTAATCCCAGTACTTTGGGAGGCCTAGGCGAGTGGATTGCCTGAACCTGGGGGTTCTTTGAGACTTGCCTGGGCAACTTGGCGAGACCTCGTCTCTACAATCAATCAAAAATTAGCCGGGCATGGTGGCGGGGGCCTGTAGTTCCGGCTATTTGGAAGGCTGAGGCGGAAGGATCACCGGGGCCCAGCAGGTTGAGGCTGCGGTGGCCGGAAGTGTGCCACTGCACTCCAGTCTGGGCAACAGAGTGAGACTTCAACCTCAAAAAAAAAAAATCAAACCCAACCAAATCCTCCCTTGACTGCATGTCTCCCTAGAGCTACTGCCCATATGTCCTTCCCCCATGATCCCTTTCAGTGAAACGCCTCAAATAGGTGATCAAAATCATCATCTCTCTCTACTTTCTTCTTCTCTCTGAAATGCACTAACACACTCCAGTCAGGGTTTCCTCTCCATCAACTGTGCTAATACAGCTCTTGTCAAAGTTACCCATGGTATCTACATTGCCAAATCCAATAGACAATTCTCAGTATGCTTTTCTTGACCTATCAGAAGAGGGTTTATTTGTTTAAATAAAGGTGTATTCCCCATAAGTATCCAATTCAATCTGACTGAACACTCTCCTCGAAAACTCTTTTATCCCTTGGTTTCCAAAAGTCACATTCTTAATTTTCCTCCTACTTACTTCCTTGGCAGCTCCTTCTCAATCCCCTTGGTTTGTTCCCTGTACTCTCTCTTAGCTTTATCTATTTTTTTAATTAAAAAAATTTATTGATACATCATAATTGTGTATTTTTATGAGGTACATGTGAGATTTTGATACATGCATACAATGTGCAATGATCAAATCAGGAAATGAGGATAACTATCACCTCAAACATTTATCATTTCTTTGTGTTGAGACCATTCCAAATTCTCTTAACTTTAAAACCTAGAGTGTCCCAGGATATCTTTTCTATTACATTTCATCCAGTCTTAGAAGTTTGTTTATTTTGGAACTCTTTTTCTGGAATGGCCCGCAGAGCTGGCATCATATGACCCTTAATGTCCTGAATGTCATCAAATGTTTTCCTTTCTTTTAATTTTTTAAAATAATGTATTTTTCGTTTATATTTTAAAGATGTGGGGTATAATTCAGGATTAGGTACATAACTGGTCATCATACATGTGAAATTTGGGCCTCCCATTGGTCCTCACTTTGTCTGGTTTGGGATCAGGTACCCTTAGTGATATTATGTTCCTCTCCCCGCCCCTTCTTCCCTCCCCATCCCCCGCTACTGCGAGTCCCTTTCTTGTAGTATTATGATAAATGTTCAGGATCCACTTATGAGTGAGAACATGTGGGGTGTTAGTGTCTTAAGTTAAAACCCAACCACTCAAGGATTCCATTTCCTGACCTCAAATGTCTTCCTTTCAATATTTCAATATTTATCTTCGGGTAAAGAAAAAAGTCACTGAGGGCCAGATCAGGTGAGTAGGGTGCTCCAATATAGTTCTTCATACAATGCTGTCAACATAAGCACATGGTGGCAAGTCTGAGAACTTAATTGTCAGCCCTCAATAAATAATGATGACAGCTCTCATGCCCGTTCCAGAAAAGAGTTCCAGCCGGGCTCAGTGGCTCAGCCTGTAATCCTGCACTTTGGGGGGCTGAGGTGAGTGGACTGCCTTAGCCTGCAAGTTCAAGATCCGCCTGGGCAACTTGGCGAGACCTCATCTCTACAATAAATCAAAAAATCAGCCAGGCATGGTAGCACGTGCCTGTAATTCCGGCTACTTGGAAGGCTAAGGTGGAAGGATCGCCAGAGCCCAGCAGGTTGAGGCTGCGGTGGCCAGGAGCGCCCACTGCACTCCAGTCTGGGCGACAGAGTGAGACTCCAACTCAAAAAAAAAAAAAGAGTTCCAAAATTGCTTTGACAGGGGGACTAGGTGCTGGCATCAGTGCATAGCTTCCCAAGGGGAGTATCAAAGGTGACCACAGTGATATTCAGCAATGAGATACACAGTACTTTTCCCAGGATGGTTCATAAACCTAATTGCTGGACCTCATACAATGATGATCCCATAAGGTAACAATGGAGCTGAAACATTTCTCTTGTCTAGTGATATCATAGCTGTCATAACATCACAGTGCAACACATCACTCAAGTGTTTGTGCTGATGCTGGTATAAACAAACCCACTGTGCTGCCAGGCATATAAAAGTACACGACATACAATTATGCACAGTACACAATGTTTGATAAAGATAAACAACTATGTTATTGCTTTGTGCATTTACTCTATAGTCATCCCTTGCTACCTGGGGAGGGCTGGTTCCAGGAACCACTCAGGATACCAAAATCCACAGATGCTCAAGTCCATTCTATAAAATGGGGTAGTATTTGCATACATCCTACACATGGTCATCCCATATATTTTGAGTCATCTCTAGATTATTTATAATACTGAAAACATTGTAAATGCTACATAAATAGTGTTATACTGTATTGCTTAGAGAATAACGAAAAGAAAAAAAGTCTGTATGTGTTTAGTACAGACACAACCATCCATTTTTTCTGAATATTTTTAATCCACAGTTGGTTGAATCCATGGATGCGGAACCCACAAATACAGAGGGCCATCTATACTATACTTTTCATCATTTGTAATCTCTACTTATTAAAAAAAAAAAGTGAACTGTAAAACAGCCTCAGGCAGGTCCTGCAGGAGATATTCCAAAAGAAGGCATGTTATCCCAGGAGATGACAGCTCCATACGTTACTGCCCCTGAAGACAGTGATACTGATATCCTGACGCTGTGTAGACCTAGGCTCATGTGTGTGCTTGTGTCTTAGCTTTCAACAAAAAAGTTTACAATGTAAAATAAAATGCTTTTAAAATAGAAAAAAACTTACAGCATAAAAAAAGAAAATATTTTGTACAGTTATAAAATGTTTGTATTTTGAACTGTTATGACATAGAGCTAAAAAGTTTTTTAAATGGAAAGTTAATTTGTTCATGAAGAAAAATATCTTTTGTATAAATTTAGTGTAGCCTAATTGTACAGTGTTGATAAGGTTGATGGTAGTGAACAGTAATGTCCTAGGCCTTCACGTTCATTCACAATCACTCCTAGAACTCACCCTGAGCAACTTCCAGTTCCACAAGTTCCATTCAAGGTAAGTGACCTATATAGGTGTATATATAGGTGTACCATTTTTTATCTTTTATTCTGTATTTTTTGTTTATATTTTTTGCTTTGTTTAGATACACAAATACTTGCCACTGTGTTCCAACTGACTACTGTATTCATTACAGCACCATGCTAGGAGTAATAGACTAGGCCATATGGCCTAGGTATGAAGTAGGTTCTACTATCTAGGTTTATGTAAATATACTCTATGACATTTGTACAATGATGACATCACCTAATGATGCATTTCTCAGAATGTTTCCCCACTAAGTGATACCTGACTGTACTTACACTGCACAACACGAAATAGCAATATCTTTTTCTTTTTTTGAGTCAGAGTCTTACTCTGCCACCCAGGCTGGAGTGCAGTGCCATACTCAGGGTTACCACTGCCTCAACCTGCTGGGTTCAGGTGACCCTTCTGCCTCAGCCTTTCAAGTAGCTGAAACTACAGGCACATGCCACCATGCCCAGTTAATTTTTTAATTTATTGTAGAGATGAAGTCTTGCCAAATTATCCAGGCTGGTCTCAAATCCCTGGGCTCAGGCAATCCTCTTGCCTCAGTTTCCCAAAGTGCTGGGATTACAGGCATGAGTCACCGTGCCTGGCGATAGCAAAATCTTTGCTTTTATGAAATACTCATTAGAGTTACCAGACTTCCCAAAGTTTATTCATTAGTTTAAAAAAAACATGAGAGAACCCACATGACATCTGTTACTGGTCACCACATGAAACACCATCAGTTCATGGCTGATTTGGCTGGAAAATGCATAGCTCATCAACTAGAAAAAATAGACTACAGCCACATTACACTTTTGGTTGTTCACTTTTAACCTAAACCTACGATGCCTAAGGAATACTTAAAATAATTTTCTCTACTCTCACTATTTCCAGTATTTACTTTCCTAGTAACATTGGGTATAGCAATTCAGTGTCATGCAGAAGTTAAAGTTAACTTCAGATTTCAACCCAGACATACACACACACACACACCCACACAACCAGTCATTTACCATCATGCCTTTATAAAAGGCGACAAAGAGGAGGATGGTCAGGTAACAAATAAGAGTTACAATGAACTTGACCAGAATTACTTGGCATTTTTTCCTCTCTCAGTCATCCGTCCCATACGTTAAGGACTGATACCATTTCTATATTTGAAAATTCAAAGAGTATACTAGCCTGCTGGATGAGCGCCTAGATTCGCTGAAGATACAAAAGTCATCTCCATCGTCCCAAATTCTGCTGGAAGCCTTTCTATTGCCACCGCCTCCACCACTGCCACCGCCACCACTCCCGTGAGATTTACTAGCATGACTCCTGCCTCCTCTTCCTCCTCTAGAAGACCCTTTTCCACCTCCTTTGCCTGGCTTGCCTTTTCTTCTTACTGAAGAACTCATTTTCACCTGCAAGATAAAAAAAATTAATACACACATCATAAAACCAGACAAGTATAAAACTCCCTAGTCAAGATTATACAGGCTTCTTTGAAGAAATAAAGGAAAATGCAGATGCAAAAAGGGCCAGTCTTGGAGTTGAATTTTGTTTTTTTGGGTTTTTTTTGAGTCGGAGTCTCACTCTGTCGCCCAGACTGGAGTGCAGTGGCCGCTCCCGGCCACCGCAGCCTCGACCTGCTGGGCTCCGGCGATCCTTCCGCCTCAGCCTTCCGCGTAGCCGGAATTACAGGCGCGCGCTACCACGCCCGGCTGATTTTTTGATTTATTGTGGAGATGAGGTCTCACTGCCCAGGCGGGTCTCGAACCCGCGGGCTCAGGCAATCCACTCACCTCAGCCTCCCAAAGGCGCGCGGGATTACAGGCTGAGCCACCGAGCCCGGCGGAGTTGAATTTTGAATCTGTTCCAGTGAGAAAATTAAAAAACAGAAAGGGGCCGGGCTCGGTGGCTCAGCCTGTAATCCCGCACCTTTGGGAGGCTGAGGTGAG
>NW_007253977.1:195272-203658 GCF_000164805.1 Carlito syrichta
CACTGCACTCCAGTCTGGGCGACAGAGTGAGACTCCAACTCAAAAAAAAAAAATAGAAAGGACTAGTCAGTTTAGAGGCAGCTTGGATAACCTCAAAAAAGATTTACAAGCAAGTTCTCCTCAGCAATAATATTTAGTGAGTTTCTCTGACACAGATTTCTTAACCAAGGATGTGCACATAAAGTCATGGAGAAGTTTCAAAACACACATGCCCGGGCCCCAGTTCTAGATCCTGATTTGTTTAGGTCTAGTACATAATTTTAAAAACTGCAATTGGGATGTTTTCATGTATTTAATACATGACATGACAAAATTTAACTTTACATGTGCTCTATCAGGAACACAGTCCTGGCTCAGAGATTCTGCGGGGCTGGGGTGGTGGCGGGAGAGAAGCGAGGCCAGCCATAAAACAGAGAGCTCCTAATCTCTTTCCAAAGAACCTGACTCCATTTGCAATGGAGTATGGAGTTCAAACCTAATGGTGCTTTCAAGAACAGTGAGGTTATGGTGAAAGGCAGATTAAAGGATTTGATGAAGAAACAGTTTAGACTGTAGGCCAACCAGTTTGCAAGACACAATCAAGGAATAAGATCACTGAGAAGAGCCCTCTTGGGGTTAGAACAAATATTAAACCCAGACTTCAGAAATGATTGCTTCAAAGAAGTTACAGTTTGGTTGGATTTGTTTATAGAGAAATCTACTCCCCAGGGCATCGTTGAAAACAACTGAGCAATCATCCATGGGCATAGCCAAAGCCGTACCTCCCTGAGGGGCAACATCAGAGGCTTAACACTAGAAGGGAAATAGGCTTCACTAAAATAATAATCAGTCACTCAAAACGAAACAGGCAAATAACAATAACAAGCTCCAGAAAGGAAGAATCAATACCCAGAATTACAACAATATATTATCTAAAATGTCCAGTTTTATGCAAAACACAAAACAAAACCAAAAAATGCTTAAGGTATGCAAAACACAAAACAAAACCAAAAAACACTTAAGTATGATCCACAGGGCACAAATTTTCTGTGAGACCAGATGTCAAATTTAATAGAAAAAAGACTTCAAAATAGGCATTATAAGTATGCTCACAGAAATAAAGAAAAGTACAATAAAAGAAGTAAAGTATGATGACAGCATCTTTTCAAATTGAGAATATCAATAAAGAGATTTTTAAAATTATTTTAAAAAAATGAGAATTCTGGAGTTGAAAAGTATAATAACAAGTTAAAAATCACTAGAGGAGCTCAACAATAGATATGAATGGGCAAAAGAAGGAACTAATTAACTTGAAGACACACTGACATTGATTATATAAGCAGAAAACAGAGAGAGAGAAAAAAAAGAAAAAAAAAGAATAGAACCTCAGAGATATGTGGTACATGATCAAGGGCACCAAACATGCATAATGAGAGTACCAGAAGGAAAGGAGAGAGAGAAAGGAGCAGAAAAAAAAATTCAAATTATGGTAGAAAACTTTTCTCTAATTTATTGAAAAACAATAATCTACACATGCAGGAAGCTCAAAGGCCTCCAACTGGGATAAACACAAAGAGATCCACAAACAAAAACACTGTAGTAAGAATGATGAAGGTCAAAAGACAAGGAGAAAATCTTGAAAACAGAGAAACACAATTCATCACTTCAAACAGGAACCCCAATAAAATTAACAGCTGATTTCTCAGCAGAAATAATGGAAAGCAGAAGGTAACGACATATATATTTAAAGTATGCATAGGAAAAAAACCAGTTCAACCAAAAATCCAATATCTAGAAAATATCTTTCAAAAATGAAGATGAAATAAAAACTTTCTCAGACAAACAAAACTGAGAGACTCTGTTGTCAGCAGACATGCCTCACAAGAAATATTAACAGAAGTTCTTCAGCAAGTGTCCCTAGACAATTCAACTCCACATAAAAAAAGAGTGTTAGTAAAGCTAACTATGTAATTACACATATTTTAAAAAACAGTGCAAATGCATATTTTTCTCACCTCTTCACAATTTAAAAAGCAATTGTATAAAATAATATGTATATGATGCAATGTTGGGCCTTTAAGATATAGGAATGCAATATATGTGTAATTTTTTTTGCCAATAGCAGCATAAAGCAGGTAGGCGGAAGCATAATTGTACTGGGCTAAGAAAATGACTATAGATGGTAAAGTAATAATTATAACAATGTATTGTTGTTAGGTGTGTGACATTAATAGATATAACATCTAGAACAATAATACCACAAAAGGGGAGGAAAGAAACAGAGCTATATAGGAGTACAGTAATGGTTCTATATATCTGTCTTAGTCCATTTTCTGTTATAATAGAATGCCACAGACTAGCTAATTTATAAACAATATGTTTTTAAAATTTATTTTTATTATTTTAAATTATATATTTTTTTATTTTAAAATTGTGGGGTACAGTTAAGGGTTAGGAACAGAAGTTATTTGGCTTATGGTAGTGGAGACTGGGAAGTCCAAGAGTATGGCACTGGCTTCTGGAGAGGGTCATCTGATACGGAAGGTGGGAGGCAGAAATGAGCATGACACAGACAGAGGGACTAGGGAGCCACACTCACTTTATAACAACCCCCCTCACAATAACTAGCCTGCTCCCATGATAATGACATTAATTCACTCATGAGGGCCCCACCTTCATAATCCTTTCATTTTTAATTAGGCCTCATCTCCCAACACTGTTGCATTAGAAATTAAGTCTCTAACACACGAACTTTTGGGGCATACAGTTAAATAATAGTAATATTGCTGGAATTAAGCTGGTGTAAATTTGAAGGTGATTCTGATAAATGAAGATGTATATGATAAGCTCCAGAGCAATCACAAAAATACTACATTAGAAAATATTCACCTAATGACTAAATGCAAAAGAAAGCAGTAAAGTAGGAACAGAGGAACAAATAGAGATAAGTTATACAGACATAAAAAAGCAAAATGGAATGACAGATGTAATTACTACTCCAGCAATAATAAAAATCAATGTAAGTGAATTAATTTAATCAAAAGTCAGATATTGTCAGACTGGATTAAAAAGCATATTCCAAGTATAAGCTGTCTACAGGAGAGATACTTCAAATGTGAAGATACAATAAATGAATAGTAAAAGACGAATCATACAACTACAAGAAAGGTAGAATGGCTATGTTAACATCAGACAAAATAGATGTTAAAGGAAAAAATGTTACTAGAAATAAAGAAGGTCATTTCATAATGACAAAAGCATTAATCCATCAGGAAGAGATAACAATTATAAACATATATGCACCTAACAATAGAGCACCAAAATACACAAAGCACAACTGACAGAAATGAAGGAAAAAATAGACAGTTCAATATAATAGTAGACTTCCATACCTCACTGTAGTAATAAACAAAGGATCAACAAGGAACTAAAAGACTTGAACACTATAAACCAACTAGACTTAACAGGTATCTATAGAACACTCCACCCAACAACTACAAATTCTTCTCAAGTACATATAAAACATTTTCCAGGATAGACCATATGCTAGGTTATAAAACAAACCTTAATAAATTTTGTAAGACTGATATAATATAAGGTATGCTTTCCAACCAAAACAAAATGAAATTAAAAAGTCAAAAGCCAGAAAAAAGTTTGGGAAACTCACAAATACCTGGAAATTAGACTATGTTTCTTGGTATTCCTTTCTGCAAAATTCTTCATGATTATACATATGCATAGTATGTTTATTTTATGTTTGTTACCTTACCACTCCTACAAAGCTCTCTGAAGGCAAGGACTATGTCTATTTTGATTACCACTGTACCTCTAACACAGTATGTGGCATATAAAAGAAATTAAATATGTATTTGTAAAATGAATGACTGAAGGTTAGATAAATGACTTACATGAGAATGAAAATTCATTCATCTATTTATTCATTCCACAAATATCTATTAAGCCAGATCCTGGGGATATAACAGCAAAGAAAACAAAATGTCAGGCTAGGCATGGTGGCTCATGCCTGTAATCCCAGGGCTTTGGGAGGCTGAGGTGGGAGGATCACTTGAGCCCAGGAGTTTGAGGCTGCAGTGAGCCATGATCATGCCACTGCACTCCAGCCTGGGGAGACCCTGTCTCAAAAAAAAGAAAAAAGAAAAAAAGAAAGAAAGAAAAGAAAAGAAAAAAGAACAGAACAAAAAAAAATGTTGCCTCATTAAGTTTGCCTTCTATAGGGTAAAACAGACAATAAACAAATAGATTTATATTATTAGTTTAAAAAAAACCTAAGTCTGTCATTTTAGACAGAATAGTTAGGTAAGCCCTCTCTGAGCAAAAACCTGAACAAACTGAGTAAATGAGTCATGAAATATAGTCCTTCTTCAGTAACACAGGTGATTGGTTCCAGACCCTCCCAGTATTGGCCAAAATCTGCACAAATTTGGCCCTCTGTATGTGGGTTTCACATTCCAAGAGTATTGTCTTTCCTATCCCCTTTTGGATGGGAAAAAAACCCACCTGTAAGTGGACCTGTGCAGTTCAAATTCATGTTCAAATGTCAACTGCACGCACAAAAATGTAGGGTCGTTAAAACCTTAACAGGCAGCCAGGCTCGGTCGCTCAGCCTGTAATCCTGAGCCTTTGGGAGGCTGAGGTGAGTGGATTGCCTGAGCCCACGGGTTCGAGACCCACCTGGGCAGCGAGACTTCATCTCTACAATAAATCAAAAAATCAGCCGGGCGTGGTAGCACATGCCTGTAGTTCCCGCTACTCGGAAGGCTGAGGCGGAAGGATCGCGGGAGCCCAGCAGGTCGAGGCTGCGGTGGCCGGAAACGGCCACTGCACTCCAGTCTGGGCGACAGAGTGAGACTCCAACTCAAACAAACAAACAAACAAACAAACAAACAAAAAAACCTTAACAGGCAACCAAAACAGTGAAACAAGCTGAATTCTCTAAGAATGTGCATCAATAATTACCTATTATTTGTAAAATTTAGGAAAAGAGAAAAGGTTATAGAAATCAAACACAGATCTCAAGAACTTCAGCTCAAAACCACCCAGCCCGTGTCTGGGCACGGCAGGTCATGCCTGTAATCTCAGCACTTGGGGAGGCTGAGGTGGGGGAGAGGTTGCTTGAGCCCAGGAGTTTGAGACCAGCTTGGGCAACATAGTGAAACCCTATCTCTACAAAATTAAAAATAAAAATAAATTATCCAGGCGTGGATAATTTATCCAGCTACTCAGGAGGCTGAGATGGAAGGATCACCTGAGCCCAGGAGGTTGAGGCTGCCCTGAGCCGTGACCGTTGTGATCATGCCACTGCCCTCCAGCCTGGATGACAGAGTTAGATCCCAACTCAAAAACAAAAACAAAACCACTCAGCCCAGGTAAATGTGTGTACTGAGAAACATGAGGGGGTTTGAAAAAGCAAGAAGGTGCTGTGGTCTGATTTGTCTCACAGCAACCTTTACAACTGAGATATGCACTCAAATTCTTCAGCGAAGACTTGCTGGCTGTAGTGGTATCCAGCAAACTCTCCCAGACGTTTTCCAAGGATCTGGAATTAGGCTGTGTAATCCACATGGATAGATTTCAACATTCTATTCCACCTAGCCTGGGAAGATTCCAACTCTTTCTCCATCGTGGACATGGAGACTTGATTTGGGCTCTAAGAGTACCTTTGTCTCGCACCCGGGGCACTCAAAACTGACTACACACCACCTCTCCTCCCAGGCGAATCTCTGAATACAATGCATCCCGCTCCATCCAGGCATCCAGACCTCGTATCTCTTTTTCCCAATACACATCGTTCCCACTCCTCTCCCCAAAAGAGCCACTCAGTTGGAGATGGCGATGGAGACAGCGACAGGACACCGAGCCTGAGCCCCTTCCGTCCCACCCCTCACCCAGCTCCAAGCCTGAACTCCTCTCCTCCGCCGCAGAGCTTCGCCTGACCGGGTTCCAGGGCCCGGGATCCTGCTGGTCCAAGGGTTCACCGGCCCCAGGCAGACAGGCGGGGGACACGCTGGGCTCCTCCGAGCGCGACCCTTCCTGGAGTCACACGGACGACCAGGGCGAAGCGACGACCACGCACCCAAACACACATCCCTCGTCCGCGGAGGTGGGGGCCGTACCTGGCTGGCAGCTCGGGTTCCTGGGGCGGCTGTCGGGGGTCGCAGCCCAAGGGCCCCGGGTCCCGACCTGGCTCCGCCTCCCTCCCGGATCTCACGTGGGCGGTCCCGCCGCAGCTGCACAACCCCGGCGCCTTCTGATTGGCTCAGCTCGGCCGCGGCGTAATCGCTTCCAGGTGAAGGGTGCCCGGTCGCCCTGGCAACCGGGTCGCACCGGGCGCTCCTCCCGCGCTTGGTTCCCTTCAGGCCGCAAAGCTGGCGGCCCCGGGGGACTCGCAGAGTCGCGACAGTCTCTCTGACACCTCTCCGACAAGTGAGTGCCCTCCTCCCAGCGACTCGGGCGGGGAGGGCACCGTGGGTAGAGCTCGCGTGGAGTCGGAGCTGGGCCCAGGTGACTCCCGGACCGGCGCGATATTATGCATCCTAGCCGTCTACACTGGGGGTGGACGGAGGGCTAGGAGGCGTGGAGAGCGCCCGTGGTTAGGGATTCAGAGCTGGATTCCAACTCGGATTCTGCCGTGAATTCGCCGCTGTGACACCTTAGTCGCGCGCCAATCTCTCTGGGCCTCATTTTCCGCCGGGCACCCCGGCAGTCTCTGTGAGGTTCCCTGTACCTCTATTCCAGAATGTCCAATGTGGAACCTTCTAAGGGCAACGAAAACAGCTCAGATTCTTGTTATGATGACGTTCAATGCTCTGCTCAACAGGCATTTAGCGATTGCTTCCCAAGCGCCCTTCATTCATTCATTCGACAGTCGGTTCCTATTAGTACTAAACGCTGAACTGGACAGTAGGGTAAGAAAGGGGAGTTGACTCAACCTCCATCCCTGTCCTGGAGGAGCCGGATATGATAGGGGATCCTGGACAGATGCTTTTTTTTTTTTTTTAAGAACCCTGAGTTCCATAATAGGGATAGGCCCAGAGTGCACGGGCCAGGGGAGGCAGGCTTCTAGTGGAGTCTGGGGCCGAAGAGAAAGGAGAAGAAAGGCCTTGCGGGAGAGCGATGGCTTAGCTGGGGCTACAGGATAACAGTAGCTGATATGTACAGAGTTTAGACACTGGCCTAAGTGCTTTGCAGAGATGAGGTTACTTTCTTAATTTGCCCCATCTAGGGATGAGCAAACTGAGGCATGGATAGCTAAGACATTTATCTGCAGTTCAAGGTCTGATGACAAGTCTAGGGAGTCTGATGACAGGGCACGAGTCCCTAACCGGCACACTCTATTTTGCCAGCTCCTGAGGGTGAATAGCAGTTAACCAGGCAAGGAGAAGGGTGTTCCCACCAGAGAGCACAGCATGGCACCTGTGGGAAACGACAAGCAGAGTTAGTGCCATTAGTTAAACACACAGGGACATTGGTGACTCAGAAGGGGGAGGGTAAGATGGGGTAGAGGGATAATGACCCATTGGGTGCAATGTGCACAGATGGAGGTGGTGGGTTCACTGAATGCCCAGACTTCTTCGCCAGTACCCATTGCATCCATGTAACCCCAAACGATACTATTTGGACTCCCTAAAGCTATTGAAATAAAGAGTAAAGAAAAAATGCAGCTCTCTGTCCTTGTTCCCCCTTGGAATTTCAAACTTTGCAGACATGTAAATAACTAATTTCTGAGCATACATGGCAGTTTTTCTAGACCTCCATATTTCACCCTTTATCCACGACCAAATCTTTGAAATCACAGGAGAAAAAGACAAGCAGGCGGGGCATGGTGGCTCACGCTTGTAATCCCAGCGCTTTAGGAGGCTAAGATGGGAGAAGCGTTTCAGCCCAGGAGTTCGAGACCAGCCTGGGCAACATAATCAGACCTTGTCTTTACAAAAAAGTAAAACAATTAGCTGAATGTGGTGGTATGTACCTGTAGTCTCAGCTACTTGGGAGGTTGAGGCAAGAGGATCTCTTGAGCCCAGAAGTTTGAGGCTGTGGTGAGCTGTGAAGATCATGCCACTGCACTCCAGTCTGGGAACCAGAGTGAACCCTGACTAAAAAGAAGGCAAACATACTTAAATTTATATTTTCCTAAGATTCTGCTAATAGTGTCTATATTTAACACCTAAACAAGATCAGAATTTTAGTAAGATTGTTCTTTAACCTTCAAGTCACTTCTATATTGATATTACCTGAATTTTTACTACAGATTCTATTTGTTAAAAAAAATTTGTATCTGAACCAAGCATAGGTCTTACGTATTCAATTTTATGTTTTGTTTTTTTGGGGGTTTTTTTGAGTTGGAGTCTCACTCTGTCACCCAGGAGTGCAGTGGCCGGGAGCGGCC
>NW_007253977.1:203775-222014 GCF_000164805.1 Carlito syrichta
TGCCCAGGCGGGTCTCGAACCCGTGGGCTCAGGCAATCCACTCACCTCAACCTCCCAAAGGCGCGGGATTACAGGCTGAGCCACCGAGCTCGGCTACATATTCGATTTTAAAACGTACTCTTAAATATCTACCATTATAAAAGATAACAGTACTTAACGTTGAATGATGTCTCAATAAATAAAAATATTTTTACTAATTGTTTTGTTCCTTATTCTGTTTTTGCATTTCTATTTTCTCCTGGATTCATTTTTCTCTATGTTAGAGTACATCTTTTTGTATTTCTTTCAGAGACAAACTGTAGGTACTTAATTCTGAATTCTTTCATGTTCAAAAAAATCTTTAGTTTCCATCATTTTAGATGGAATGTTTGGCTTGGGACAGACTATTCAAAATAATTTTCCCTCAGAGTGTTAAAGAAATCTTGCCCCCTTTTTTTTAGCATCCACTGTTGCAGATATCAGTACTTTGTTGTAGGTAATCTGTTTTTTGTTTGCTTGTTTTTAACTAACCCAGTTGGCCTTTGTCTCTATGCTGTGAAATTGTACTGTAGTCTGTCTACTTGTGAGATTTACTTAGCATATTTGTAGTCTAAGCACTCATTTTCTTTAGTTCTGAGGACTTTTTGGCCATTTATTCAAATATTGTAGACTCTACTTACTTCTCCTTCTGGAATTTTTGTCAATGTGACATGAGCATTTTGGATCTTCCAGTTCACTAACTTATTTTCAGTTGTCTCTGTCTCACTATTCAGCCCTTCTAAGAAGTTTATTTCACCAATTGTATCATACATTTCCTAGATTGCTAATTGGTTTTCTTTTCATAACTACCATTCCTGTTTCAAGGATACTAATGTCTTCCCTTTCTCTCTGAGGATATTATAGTTTTTTGAAGTCTTTAACTATAGCATTATTAACTCTGTTCTCAAGAAGATGGGGCTTCACCCTTTCTCACCTGGCACCTAAATTAATTTTGAAATTAGAGCTATCAGTTCCCTTGCCCTACCCATAGAGATTCTGACTCAGTAGCTGTGGGGCAGGGCAAAGAACCTTAAGAGCATCCCAGGTGATTCTGGTGCGTAGGCACTTTGATAATATTCTAGTAGATTCTACTGTCCTAGAAGATAGTGTTCACATATCCTCTCTACATAGGTTTTCTTTACTTTTTTTTTTTGAGTTGGAGTCTCACTCTGTCGCCCAGACTGGAGTGCAGTGGCCGCTCCCGGCCACCGCAGCCTCGCCTGCTGGGCTCCGGCAATCCTTCCGCCTCAGCCTTCCAAGTAACCGGAATTACAGGCATGCGCTGCCACGCCCGGCTGATTTTTTGATTTATTGTAGAGATGACGTCTTGCTGCCCAGGCGGGTCTTGAACCCACGGGCTCAGGCAATCCACTCACCTCAGCCTCCCAAAGGAGCGGGATTACAGACTGAGCCACCGAGCCCGGTTTACTTTTTTTTTTATTTTAAAGATGTGGAGTACGATTCAGGATTAGGTATACAGATGTTCATTATGCAAGTACCCTTGTTGATGAGGTGTGCTCCCTTACTTTACTGTTAGAAAAAAATTCATTTCTGATGTTTTAGCCCAGTTAATGTTCCAAGGTTCTGAGGCATAGATTCTCCTCAGACTTGTGGTTTTCTTTCTTCTTTTTCTTTTTCTTGTTAACCTGGTCTCTTGTCCATTCTCATTCTTCTTGGACCCACCCCCTCTTCCCACTTGCTATCTATCTTTATTTTCCATTTCATCCTACTGCCAAATCAGAGGTTCCTCACTCTATCTTACCTCTGTGGGACAATCAATAGATCATATGGGCTATCCAAGAGGAATAAAACACGTTCACACAAAAATATGTACATCAATGTTTATAGCAGCTTTATTCATAATGACCCAAACTAGAAACGACCTGAATGTCCAACTGGTGAATAAATAAACAAACTGTGCTATCTCCATATAGTGTTTTATATAATCTATTTGGTCACAAAAAGGAATGAAGTACTGATACATGAAAAGACATAGATAAACCCTGAAAACATTGAAAGAAGCCAGTCACAAAGGATCACATATTGTATAATTTCATTTATAGAAAATGTCCAGAACAGGCAAATCCATTGATACAGAAAGTAGATTAGTGTTTGCCAGCAACTACGGCCTGGGGGGATGAGGGATGCTGAAAGAAATGGTAAGTAACTGCTAATGGGTACCAGGTTTCTTTTTGGGGTCATTAAAATATTCCAAAATTAGGTTGTGATGGTTGAACAACTCTGAATATACTAAAGAATATTGAATTGTATATATATATATATATTTTTTTTTTTTTTTTTTTGAGTTGGAGTCTCACTCTGTCGCCCAGATGGGGTGCAGTGGTCGCTCCTGGCCACCACAGCCTTGACCTGATGGGCTCCGGCGATCCTTCCGCCTCAGCCTTCCAAGTAGCTGGAACTACAGGCGCGGGCTACCACGCCCGGCTAATTTTTTTTATTTATTGTAGAGATGAGGTCTCACCCAGTTGCCCAGGCGGGTCTCGAACCCACGGGCTCAGGCCATCCACTCACCTCGGCCTCCCAAAGCGCTGAGATTACAGGCTGAACCACCGAGCCCGGCTGAGTTGTATATTTTAAAGGGTAAATTTTTGTGGTGTGTGAAATTATATATTAATAAAGCTGTTAAAATAAATAAATAAAGTAGACCATCTAGGCCAAATTAATTATTTCCCCAGGACCCTAAACTAGATCATGGAAATGCCAAGTAACCATGATATGCGTGTGATCTTGTGAAATGAATCTATTTGGATAGTGGATAACGCGTATTGGTTATAGGTCTTAAGACATAAAAAAAATATTTAAATCTATGCGACTTCTCTTCACTCTTTTAAAACAGCTTCAGAAGTGTATAAGATAAGCTTTATATTTCCAAATGGAGACAAGTATGGTAAGCATA
This sequence comes from Carlito syrichta, assembly GCF_000164805.1. Lineage (NCBI taxonomy): Eukaryota > Metazoa > Chordata > Mammalia > Primates > Tarsiidae > Carlito > Carlito syrichta. The sequence continues at coordinate 206,711 of NW_007253977.1, forward strand.
CATTTTAATTACTTTTTCTATACAGAAAATTAAATAGCTTAAGAATTTTTTTAAATGTATAAAAGTACTACTGAGCTATTAACTCCATTAAATAAAATAACAGAAATTCTAATAGATGAACAGGTTTTAAAATTAAAACTCCAATGATAAGTCTAAACAGTATGCCTTGGAAGCCTATGGGATCTGTAAGTCTGGAAGTCTGGTTACCAGCTGCTGTAGGTCCATGGGTCTCCTCATCTCTGGCCTTACTGGTTTCAGTCAAAGAGAGCCAGGGGGCACAGTTATGATTAGGCTCAGACATAAATACTGTCTTACCTAGTCAAACAGAGTTTCCATTGACAATCTTCAGTATGTTTCTGTTGTTCAGATGGTGACTGTACAAGAACATCTTCTGGAGTCTATGAGAGAAACGGAATGGGTATCCACACCACTCCTAATGGGATTGTCTACATAGGAAGCTGGAAAGATGACAAGGTATAATTGTTTTTAATAGTGACAGTGGATAATTAGCCCTAAGGGTTAAATGAGTCCAGGCATTTCACTGTGAATCAAAAACATGTACAATAAGTAGACCATGTTATAAAAATAACAAATGATTACATTAGCGTATATGAGTACTATTCAACTCTTTAAGCACAGCTAATCATCATCATCAACATCTTTCTCATTTTCCATTCATTGAGTAAAGCTGAGCCCATTACATAGTTTCTCAAAACCCATTACCTCCTGAGAACCTCATGAGGTCGGTACTTTACAAATACTTCCACTTTACAAACGTGGGAAACCAGGCTGTTTCTTGCTCAGCTAGTAAGTGGTAAAACAAGAATGTGTATACGCCAGGCACGGTGGCTTATGCCTGTAGTCCCAGCACTTTGGGAGACCAAGATGAGAGGATTGCCTGAACCCACAGTTTTGAGACCAGCCTGGGCAACTTGGTGAGACCTCATCTCCACAATAAATTTAAAAATTAGCTGGGTATGGTGTTGTGTACCTGTAGTTCCAGCTACTTGGAAGGCTGAGACAGAAGGATCACCTGAGCCCAGCAGGTCAAGGCTGCAGTAGCCATGAGCGTGCCACTGCACTCCAGCCTGGGCAACAGAGTGAGACTCCAACTCAAAAAAGAAAAAAAAATGTGTATCCAGGTCTGCTTGAATCCAAGTTTGACTCTGAATAAGTACTTTGGACAGTTCTCTGAGTTAGCCAAACTGGTTGCCCGTGACGATTTCTGCCATATTCAAGGTATCTTGAGGACCCCTATTATCATTATCATGGGCCCCCGGATGGTCAGATGATCTAGATGAGGAACATTTGATTTAGTGGGATTCACAGGTAGATAAAGGTTAAGGACAATGATAAAAATATTGTCTTACTACTATGGAAATTAAAGGTGATACGAAGTTGATTAATAATACGGATGATCGACTTACACGTATACATTTTTAAAAGGTTCTGGGGAAGATATGAAGATTTGTTTCTGAGGTCATTCCCTTTGTTACAGATGAATGGTTTTGGAAGACTTGAACATTTTTCAGGAGCAGTATATGAAGGACAATTTAAGGATAATATGTTTCATGGATTGGGAACTTACACATTCCCAACTGGGGCAAAGTATACTGGAAATTTCAATGAAAATAGGTAAACTTAAAATAGAAAAAAAATCACTGTAGTTCTAAAATATTCTTTTCAGGCATGTTTACTTAAATACAATTTAGTTAATGTGAAATATTCTTTCATAATACATTTAGTTTCTAAAATTGTGGGGAGTTTGGGGGGGAATATAGGGAGAAGTGCTGAGAGGCTAAAACCATCATAAGCCTCCAAAAGGGAGTATCACTCTTTGTGATCATCCTTTAGACTTTTCTCTTATCGGTCTTTTCCTTTCTGTTCCTATAAGCCTTTTGGCTGTCAGCTTGGAAATGGAAAGCTTATTCTAATTATTAAGAAGATATAGGCCAAAAATTGCTTTCACTTGAGATATCTTAATATACATTTTAAAAAGCAGCTTCGGGAGTAATTTCATAATTGTTTATTTCATCTTGACCTGACATGTGTACATTTTAGAAGGCTAATTTTTAAAATGTAAGCAAAAGTAGTTAATTTTCACATTGTAAAAATGTACCTACTGTTGTCCTTTCTGAGCATATGCTTATAGGAAAAATAAAAGTGAAATGAAACATGAGTACAGTTTTTCAAACTTAGTCTTCACACTGAAGACCAGGACATGCCATCCAGAGGTTCAAGTACATTTGTAAATATCCTCCTATCATTTCCAAAATTGAAAATGCAGCCTAATTGTTATGAGACAATTGGTGTGAATACATTTTGAGGAGGGCAGAAAAATGTTCACCTAATTTGAGTCTCAGTCTGGACAATAGCACATTTTTTCTGTTGATGTTAATAATGGGAGAAAAATCTAACCTATGGGATAAGGTCTGTCTGTTTATGTGAAGTGTATTTTTACCATACCAGAGTCCAAGAAAACCCCAGCACAGAGCACAGCACTTCAAACATCATTGATGGTCAAGAAATATTTGTTGAATAAACAAATGAACTAATTAATATAGACAATCAATATAAACTTTTCATTTTTAAATAGATTGTTTTGATTTTGTGTTAGCTTATATGATCCTAAAATCTTGGACACCAAAACTTGTATAATAACAATGTTTGTTTGGAATAGTATTTTTTTGTAGGATTTGAAAGCAGGATGCTGGGTTTTAAATCACAGCTTGAAAGTAGAAGGATATGATGCTTTAGACATAGTATCTAATATGTAGGCAGTTTCATGTCTGGAGGGCAATTCTTGATCTTGGTTATTTTTCCCTCTTGCAGGGTAGAAGGTGAAGGGGAATATACTGACATCCAAGGACTGGAATGGAGTGGCAGCTTTCATTTTACAGCTGCCCCAGGTCTGAGACTGAAACTCCATATGTAGATGTTCTGCACCAAAGTTTAAGTGGGTAGCTGAAGCACTAGTTGTAAGAAAAGCTAGGAAATCTGTCATCTGAAGTGACTTCATGCGCTACTTCTATAGTGCCAGCTTGCCAATAAAACCATCACTCACTTATGCCTTGTTGAACTTTATTTTCATTATCTTATAATTAGTCTAAAATGAATTGTGTGATTCAGTACAGCAGACCTATTCAGATCTTGGAAAATTAATTTCCAATCCTTTGCCTGAGTTTTGTCTTTTTTTCTTTTCCTCCTAGTTTGTGCTTTGTATGTTTATTTTGGAAGAAAAAAGCTTTCCCTGACTTGCCCTTTGCAAGTATGAAAATATTTTTCCCAACTGAACTTTCCCCCCATTATTATGATAAAAACACTTAAGATGAGATCTACCCTTTTCACACAATTTTAAGTGTACAAGATATTATCAATGACTATAGGTACTGTACAATGTTGTACTTCAAATCTCTAGAGTGCATTCACCTTGCTTGCCTGAAACTTTATGTCCTTTGATTAGTAACTCCTCATTTCTCCTCCCCAATCCCCTGGTAATTACTATTCCACTCTGAGTTTATGAATTTGACTATTTTAAATACCTTATACAAATGGAATCATACTCTACTGTTCTTTCCGTGACTGGATTATTTCACTTAGGATAATGTCTGCAAGGTTTATCCATGTTGTCACATATTGCAGAATTGCCTTCTTTATTAAGGCTGAATGGTATTCCATTGTACATATATACCAAATTTTTTTTATTCATTGCGACTAGACACTTAGGTTGTTTCCACATCTTGGCTACTGAGAATAGTGCTGCGATCAACAAAAAAGTGCTGATATCTCCTTGAGATCTTGATTTCAATTCTTTTAGATAAACAGAAGTAGGATTGCTGACTCATATGGTAGCTCTATTTTTAACCTTTTGAGGAACCTTCACAGTGTTATCATAGTGACTTTATCATTTTGCATTCCCACCAACAGTGGGTAAGAGTCAGATCCCCCAGTTTTTCCAACTTTCTTTCTGTGTCCAAAAATTTAGAATGCTTTGACTACTCTGTGACCCAGCCAGTCACAGAGGTTTTTCCCAGTATGGCAAGAGCATACCCAGTCTCTGATAAGGTACCTAAGTTGTTGCCCAGAACGCTGAAGGAAACTGTTCCCAGCCCTGAGTCAAATTCCTTAAACCCATGCCTGATCCCTCACTGCAGACACACCAAGGTAAACACCCTTCTCAAACTCTTACCATCTGTCTGGTAGGTTGATGCGGTGTTCTGCCAGGAAGTTCCCCTAATAAATGCTTTGGACTGATCACCTTGGCTTTCAGCGCTTTTTTCTTAGGATCCTAACCGTCTCAGAGTAGAGTTAGCAACCCTTATGGGAACTCCCCTGCCATCATTTTTGCAGTGGAGAGTTCAAAGATTTGGAAGGATGAAAGTTCAAAGATTTGGAGGGGTGAAGCAGCAAGACTTCCTATCGCTGTGCATCCTTATCATTTGCTGTCTTTTGTTTTTGACAGTAGCTGTCCTGACAGGTGTAAGTTAGTATCTATTATGCTTTTGATTTCCATTTCCCTGATGTTTAATGACACTGAGCATTTTTTCAGATATGTATTGACCATTTATATGTGTTATTCAGAGAAATATCTATCCAGTCCTTAATCCATTTTTGAAATTAGGTTATTAATTTTTTTTAACCACTGAGTTGCCAGTGTTCCTTGTATATTTTGCAGATTAGCTCTTTATGAGATACATGGTTTATGGGCAACCCCTTCAGGTCCCCTCCCACTGTGGGAGCTTTTCTGTCCTCTCAATAAATCCTGCTTTCAAGAAAAAAAAAAAGATACTGGGTTGCAAATGTGTCCTCCCATTCTGCAGGTTGTCTTTCCCCTCTCGATTGTTTCCTTTGCTATGCAAATTTTGGTTTGATGTAGTTGCACTTGTTTGTTTTTGCTTTGGTTGCCTGGGCTTTTGGTGCCATCATCTATGAAATCATTGTCAAGACCCATGTCATGAGGATTTTCCCCTGTGTTTCCAACAGCACATTGAAAGGGTCATACACGATGATCAAGTGGGATTTATCCCTGGGGTGCAAGGATGGATCAACATACGAAAATCAATTAATGTAATATATACCACGTTAGCAGAATAAAAAATAAAAATCACATGATCAACTCAATAGACACAGAAAAAGCATTTGACAAAATTCAGCACCTATATGTTAATTTTGAGTCAGAGTCTCACTCTGTTACCCAAACTGGAGTGCAGTGGCACAATCACAGCTCACCGCAGCCTCCAACTCCTAGGCTCAAGTGATCTTCCTACCTCTCAAGTAGCTGGGACTACAGGCCTATGCCACCATATCTGGCCAATTATTTTTTGTAGAGATGAGATCTTGCTATGTTGCTCAGGCTGGTCCCGAACTCTTGGGCTCAAACAATCCTCCCACCTCAGCCTCCCAAAATGCTGGGGTCATAGACATGAGCAACCACACCTAGCAGTACCCATTTATTAATTTAAAAAATTAGGAACAGAAGGAAGTTACCTCAACAAATATAAAAAGCCCACAGCTAACATCGTACTCAAAAGTGAAAAACTGAAAAGTTTTTACTCTAAGATCAGGTACAAGGCAAAGACGCAACTCTTGTCACTTCTACCTTTAAAATGTATACATTAGGGGCAACCCCTTTGGGTTCCCTCCCACTGTGGGAGCTATTCTGTCCTCTCAATAAATCCTGCTTTCAAAAAAAAAAAGTATACATTGGCTGGGTACAGTGGCTCAAGCCTGTAATCCCAGCACTTTGGGACGCCAAGGTGAGAGGATTGCCTAAGCCTGAGGGTTCAAGACCAGCCTGGTCAATATGGTGAGACCTCGTCTCTACAATAAATCAAAAAAATTAGCCGGCTGTAGCCGGGCTCAGTGGCTCAGCCTGTAATCCCGCGCCTTTGGAAGGCTGAGGTGAGTGGATTGCCTGAGCCTGCGGGTTCGAGACCTGTTTGGGCAACTTGGCAAGACCTCATCTCTACAATAAGTCAAAAATTAGCCAGGCGTGGTAGTGCCTGCCTGTAGTTCCAGCTACTTGGAAGGCTGAGGCAGAAGGATCGCTGGAGCCCAGCAGGTCGAGGCTGCGGTGGCCGGGAGCGGCCACTGCACTCCAGTCTGGGCAACAGAGTGAGACTCCATCTCAAAAAAAAAAAATTAGCTGGCTGTGTTAGCACGCACCTGTAGTTCTGCTACTTGGAAGGCTGAGGCAGAAGGATCATCAGAGCCCAGCTGGTCAATGCTGGGGTGGCCATGAGTATATCACTGCACTCCAGGTTGGGTGATGGAGTGGGACTACAACTCAAAAAAAAAAAAAAATATATATATATATATATATATATAAATATATATATGTATTTATATATATATACACACATTTTAAAGGAGACTATCAAGAAAGTGAAAATGGCTGGGTGTGGTGGCTCATACCTGTAATTCCAGCACTTTGGGAGGCCGAGATGGGAGAATCACTTGAGCCCAGGAGTTTGAGACTAGCCTGGGTAACATAATAAGACCTTGTGTGTACAAAAAATTAGGAATTAACCAAGTGTGGTGACATGTGCCTGTAGTCCCAACCACTTAGGAGGGTGAGGCTGAGAATCACTTGAGCTAGGAGGTCGAGACGGTAATGAGCTGTGATGGTGCCACTGTACTCCATCCTGGGCAACAGAGTGATCCCCAACTCAATAAAAATGAGAATGAAGTGAAAATACAATCCTCAGAGTGGAAGAAAATATTCCAAGTCATTTGTCGATTGTCAGAAATTTACCTAAAATTTCTGCTTCAGCTTCCATTTTTAGGCCTGACATAAATCGTTTGAAACCCAATCATATCCTATCACCCTGGCCTAGTTAAAACTTTCCCTCCCACATGGCTGTTTGCAAATCTAGTCCACATGTTTACTTGTGCCTTATACTACTGCCCCCAAGCCCAACCTATCCTACTGCTGGTGACCATAATAAAACCTACAGGTCCCCACCCGCTGGTTGGGCTCCCTCTACTTCAAGACTTCTCATTGGCAACCCTACCCTCCCTGGGACTTGGGAGATTAATGCCTTCTGTTTTATGTATTTTGCTTTCACCTCCTCGTTGTGTCTCACGTAGTTGATACACCCAAATCTGACCTTCTCCTCTGCCAGGGCTCCCCTTGAGAGTGGCTATCTTGGCATATGGCCATTTATGACAGAGAGACCTCAAGACAAATTTAAAGAGAAACCATAACAATAAAAATCATAACACTGATAAAGGTCTAGTTTCCAGAACACATACAGAACTTTTACAACTCAACAATAAAAAAGGCAACCCAATTAGAAAATGAGCAAGGAGTTTGAGCAGACGTTTTCCCAAATTAGATATACAAATGACCAATAAGTTATCAAAAAGATGCTTAACAGCCTTACTCTTTAGTGAAATGCAAATCAAACCCACAATGAGATACCACTTTACAACCACTAGGATGGCTATATTAAAAACAAAACCAGAGCCGGGCTCGGTGGCTCAGCCTGTAATCCCGCACCTTTGGGAGGCTGAGGTGAGTGAATTGCCTGAGCCTGCAGGTGCGAGACCCGCCTGGGCAACTTGACGAGACCTCATCTCTACAATAAATCAAAAAATGAGCTGGGCGTGGTAGCATACGCCTGCAATTCCGGCTACTCAGAAGGCTGAGGTGGAAGGATTGCCGGAGCCCAGTGGGTAGAGGCTGCGGTGGCCGGGAGCGGCCACTACACTCCAGTCTGGGCGACGGAGTGAAACTCCAACTCAAAAATAAATAAATAAATAAATAAATAAATAAATAAAAAACAAAACAAAACCAGGCAATACACAGATTGACAAGGAAGAGGAGAAACTGGACTTCTCAAACATTTCTAATGGGAGCGTGAAATGCTGCAGCTGCTGTGGAATACATTTCTTCAAATTATTAAACAGACTCAGCAATACCTAGGTATATACCCAAGAGAATTGACTTGTACACAAATGTTCATATCAATATTTTTCATTGCTATGGTCTGAATGTGTCATTCCAAAATTCATGTTGAAATCCAATTGCTATTTTGGTGGTATTAAGAGATGAGCCCTTTAAGAGGTGATTAGGTCATGATATCGGAGCCCTTATGGATGGGATCAGTACCCTTATAAAACAGGTGTGAGAGAGATTGCTTGCTTCTTTTGCCATGTGAGGATGCAGCAAGAAGGTGCCAGCTTTGAACAAGAGAGCAAGCCCTTACCTGATAGGGAATCTGCTAGTGCCTTGATCTTGGACTTCTCAACCTCCAGAACTGTGAGCAGTAAATCTCTTTTGTTTACAAATTACCCAACCTGAAGTATTTTGTGGTAACAGCTCAAAGGAACTAAGACATTCATAATATCCCCTACTGGAAACAACCCAAATGTCCATCATCTGATGAATATAGTTACAAAATGTGGTATGTCCACACAATAGAATATTATTTAGCCATAGAAAGAAATGAAGTACTGATACTATGACATGAACGAACTTCAAAAACTAAGTGAAAAGAGCCAGTCACCAAAGGCTACGAATTATATGGTTTCATTTATGTGAAACGCCCTATATGGTTTCATTTATGTGAAATACCCAGAATAGACAAATCCTTAAATAGAAAATCAATTAGTGACTGTTAGGGGAGAGAAGAATTAGGAAGCATGAAGTTTCTTTTTGGAGTGATGGAAATGTTCTAGTATTAGATAGTAGTAATGGTTGTACAATCTTATAAATAAACTAAAATCAATGGAATTGTCCACTTTAAAGGGGCAAATTTTATGTATGATATGTGAATTTATCTCAATGTCTTAAAAAGTACATCTGTGTGTTGTCATATATTCTATATCCAGAAAGCTTCTTTGCTTTTTATATAAAACAAATGAAAAAATATCAGAACATTAAAAGTCAGCTACATTTTAAAAATTACAGTAAAGACCTGAGAGTTTTTGCTGAAATGCTATTATTCTAAAACTGACAAAAAATAGTATCTGCGATCAATAATTTTTGTCATATTTCTTTATTAAAAATCTTTTGAATATTTGTAGTTCCCAATATATCACTGGCAAAAAATGTATATTTTATTTTTTGCCAAACTAACATAAATTTGGGGTGAAATATCTTTTAAAATGTTGAAATAAAATGGTATTTTTGTTATTTTATCATAATAATAGCTTTATATTTAAATGTTAAAGATCCTATTTATAAGTATTCAAAGATACATTTTAAAAGTTGGATGTGTTACTTAGCATTAGCTAGCATATTTGTAGAATTAAATATTATTATTATATTGGAATCTGTAAGGAGACAAATACTGGACAAGAGAGGTGAAAGGAGGTTTTCAGGGACTAGGACATATCATTCAAATTCAAAACTTCTAGAAAATATTTTATAGAAAAATATCTGCTTTGCTGCAAACTTAATTTTTCTTAATGTTTTCTTCAAATTATTTAAGGTATCAAATTATGCAAGAGCAAGCCATCTCACTCTTAAATTCTTTAACTTTCTTTTGCTATATTAATAACTTTTATTGTGCAAATTTTTCAGTTTTCTGTGATAACAAAGACATTCCTTTTAAGCTTATTTCTCCCATCTCCTCCTTGGAACTCAATGCAGTTCAGTTATTTGATTAGTTCATGCTAGAATTTGACCTGGAGCTTATATAATTAGAAGAGACACTAGTTTTCCTCATTTAAAAGGCTGGTTAGCGAATGACAGTCTTGTTTCAGGGGAAGTCAAACCTCTCCACAGCTTCTTTGTCTAACCTTTAACTTAATTCAGAACCCAGATAAGCCTTGATCTGAGGAGGATATAACCACGACGATGAGCAACATGGGGTGAGTATGAGCTTTTATAAGCTTTGAGGGACTTTGAAAAGGGAAGTAATTTTAGAAGAGAAGAAAACTCATCCATCCTTACCATATGGTGTACTAATTAAAATTCAATATATGCTAGCATTTATTTAAGGTAGCTGTTCAAAGAAAGAACTTTTATTCAAAAGTTAGAACAATTTGTAAGACACTAATTTATTTCCTTGCTTAATTTTTATATCTTAATTGCCTTTGCTGGTAAGCTGCAAATGAAAATGTACTGAAAATGTCAACTGATGAACAGTTGTTCTGCATGTTTATATTTTTAGTTGAAACTGAGTTAAATTTCGAGAGCAGTCCTAATGAGAATATGATAGGTAGCGTAAGTCCAACATGCACATGCCTCTTTGGGATTAAGAATAATTAAAGAACGAAAAAGATTAGGGATGGAGGGAGATTGGTTTACGCCTTTCTAATACAGAAAAAAGAATAGAGGATTCTGTCAGAGTTCACTCCTCTATTTACAAAAAAAACTGTGCTGATTGAAAATGTGTGCTGATTAGTTAGGGGCATTTATTAATGAAACCTAATTTAAACAGTTTATGGGGTTTTGAAGGTGTAATGAGAAAAATTGAGTTTTACTTAAAAGCTTTCTTTACTTAAGCGAAAATAAGATTCCATTATAATTTGTATTGGAATTATTTGAGTTTTTATATGTTGAAATAGTAATATTCTGAATATATAGAAATCTGTCTTTGTATTTCCCTTTTATCTTTTTAAATAGCTCCTTTCAATACAAAATCATACTGCTGCAAATGGCATAGCTATGTTATTGAAGGCTACTTCCAAAAGATTCAACACAAATGATCAGATATTTATACTAAAGAAAAAATTTTTTGACACATATTTATTTTAAGCAGTTTCCACAAAGTAATGAACATCTACATTTTTATTCCATGGGCTCTGAAAATACAATCTAAACTCATTTGAAAATGCAGAGGTTTTTGAAAGGAAGATGTGCATGCTTTTGTTAACTTTTAGTACAAATATAAAGGCTGCATTTTGAAGCTTAAAGTTGACAGATGAGTGCCATGCACAAATTCCATTTGCATTTGGTTGGCTTGACTGGGGACAGAATTGATGAGACTCCTGGATTTTTCTTTGTTCTCTCTCCTTGCTTCCCTTTTCTCTGGATATGAGTATACTTCAACATGGCAGGTCACTGGTAAACTCTAAGCCATGTGTGTGCAAAGATCGGTTTCCTTCCCTCTCTCCCTCTTTTCCTCCCTTCCTTCTTTTCTTTTTCTTTAATGACAGTAGTTCTTAACTTCTTTTGGTGAGAAGGATAACTTTCAGAATCCTCAGAAGTCAGTCTACCCTTTTTGCAAAATAACCACACAAAATTTTGCATACAATTTCAGGAGATTTGTAGGCGATCTGAAACCCAATCCATGGACCCTCGACTAAGAACCTTTGATTTTGATTTTGGAACTGGAGTAAGAGTTGTTCAATATCTTTCTTAATTTCTGGGTTTTTATAAAATATAAGGATTTCTAAGTTAATAATTCTTGCTAATCTTCTCTCAGGGACAGTGTGGAAGATGCACCCCCCTGCCACCACACACAATTCACATGAGAGTGGGACATATTTTAACCATCATATTGCTGCTGCTCGTCCCCACAGTCTTGACTGATCACTTATGCCTTTCAAAGAGTGCCAAGAATCACCTTGGGAGACACAGAAGAAAAAAAAATCCTCATTATTTTATTTGTAAAGCACTTTCAATGCCCCAAATAAGATGAACTCAACAAATCATAAATTGCTAACATCACAGAGAACACTCTTTCTGATTAGTAGCTTCACGATTATTTTGATATCTGTTCCTGCTCTTATTAGAAGAGAGGGTTCTTGCCCTTATTAGAAGATAGGTATTAACATCTGTTCAAGTCTTCCTAAAATAATCAGAAAAATAAAGAGACTGTGGCAGCGGATTGGATGCTCACATATATCCACTTGAGGAAATCTGTAGGATTTCTTCCCTGAGGATGAGAGAGTAGCTGTTTTGGATTTGTCTTTGGGACCTACTTACCTCAAAGCTATTTGAGGATACAGTGCCACTGTTGGGGGCTCTGCCAACCCTTCCCAGTATCCTTCAGGCTCTCCTGCTGGCATGATTTTAGCAAGCAATAAAGAGGCAAATATTGGGAAATTCTCATGCTCTCTAAAAAGCCTCCAGCTGGACACAACACTTCATGCCTGTAATCCTAGCACTTTGTGAGGCTGAGGCAGGAGGATTGCTTGAGCCCAGGAGTTTGAGACCAGCCTGAGTGACATAGCAAGACTTCATCTCTACAAAAACAAAAAAAATTTTTAAATTACCTGGGCATGGTGGCATGCGCCTGTGGTCCCAGCTGCTCTGGAGGCTGAGACGGAAGGATCGCTTAAGCCTAGAAGCTGAAGGCTGCAGTGAGTCGTGATCATGCCACTGCACTCCAGCCTGGGCAGCAGAGTGAGACCCCAACTCTAAAAATAAAAATAAATAAAAGCCCCTTCTTACTTCTTCCCTGGATTCCTTATGGAGTGTGTGGATGGGCAGGTTGGGTGGAGATGGTAAAGGAGGGCTGAGGGATATCGGGGGGAAGCGGAAAATTCTTGTCTATCAGGTACCCCAGCACCTGCCACTTCCTAACACCTGGGCAGAGGATGAACAACAGGAGAGAAAGGATGGTTATATGTCTTTTGTGAGCCGCTTCTCAATCCTCTCTCCCTATCTCCTGGGAGAGTTTGTCAGTGCACCCCAAAATGACACCGGGGGAAGTAAAAGTTAAGGCTCTGTGAAAATTAGAGCCACCAAGTTCACTGGTACAGCAGAGTCAGCCCCCTGTGGGTGTCCCAGGTCAGACAGGCTTAGAGCAATTGTAAATATTCCTTTATGAATGTATTTTCTGCTTCTAAATCTGAGTGCCACTATCCAGCTCTTTTCTTGGGCAAAGCGTCCGATCGGCTCACGGAGGAGCCTCTGAAATGTCCTACCCATTTGTGCCCTCCTTTCCCGTTTAGCAATCACTTCCCTGATTGAGGCCATCATCATCTTTACTTGGGTTGCTAAGGCGCTTACCCACTGGCCTTTCTGCAGCTGGTCTTTCCTGTGCAGTGCCACAAAGTCACCTTCTTGCCCAGGCGACATGCTCTTGTTTCTCCCTTGCTTTAAAACTTGAGATGACTCTGTATTCTCGCCACAACAGAGCAGGCTCCAGAGCAGAGATGTATGGCCCTCTCTCTGTCCCTAATCCCCCTGCCTGGCCTTGCCCTCTGCCCTATCCTCCACACTCCCAAGTCGCCGAGGCTTTGTGTGATGGACGTTCCTTTGCTGACCCTCTTCTTACAATTTCTACCTATCATTCAAAGCTCAGATCCTGTCCTCTGTGTGAAACTGTCTCTAATCCCCGCAACTAGAACTCATCTTTTCTCCTCTGAAAGTTCTGGACATTGACACTTTTCTTGTTTCCTTTGTCTCAATCCATCATGTGTTACATTGTCTGTGAATCTCATCTTTCTTACTAGACTGTAAGCAGAAACTATGGCGTCCTCGTATATATCCCAGCACCTGGAACAATGCCTTTTACATGGCACATGCTTAACAAATACTTGCGGAATTCACATAAACTCTATTTTTCCTAAAATCACAAGAAAGCCCCAAAACTCAACTTTAGCCAAACTTTCCCTTTTTCTTCCCCAATAGAGTGGCCCCATTTTCAAGTTTCTATATGAAGAACTCAAACGAGTAGCAGCTAAAACGTGGGCAGTGCAAAGGAGAAAGGATTAAAACAAGGGCTGGAACAACACACTATAGGTTTCTGAGTAGAAAGGATGCTGTGAATGTCTAGAAAGGACACATGGGCTCCAAGGAAATGAGATAAAACGCTCCAGAATTTAAAAACATTGTTGGTTCTAGACAACTTCCTAGAGGACTAGTGTATTATCAGTGACGACTGGGTTCATCTGTATATGACGGAAAAATAAAATAATAGTGGCTTAAACAAGCTAGAAGAGTATTTCTCTCTTATATTTAAAAAAAAGGCTGAGCGCAGTGGCTCACGCCTATAATCCCAGCACTATGGGAGGTCAAGTGGGAGGATTAATTGAACCCAGGAGTTCGAGACCAGCCTGGCAACACAGAAAGACCACACTCATCTCTACGATAATAAAAATAAAAAAATTAGCCAGGTATGGTGGCATGTGCCTGTAGTTCCAGCTACTCAGGAGGCTGAGGTGAAAAGATCGCCTGAGCCCAGGAGGTTGAGACTATGGTGAACCAGGATTGTGCCACTGCACTCCAGCCTGGGCAACAAAGTGAGACCCTAACCAAAAAATAATAATAATAATCGGGTACGGTGGGGCAGGCCTGTGTTCCCAGCTATTCAGGAGGCTGAGGTGGAAGGATTGCCTGAGCCCAGGAGGTTGAGACCAGGGTAAGCCAGGCTCATGTCACTGCACTCCAGCTTGAGAGGCAAAAACAGCAGGAGTGCAGTGTGGCATGACCAGTGTAAGCCAGGGTCATGCCACTGCACTCCAGCCTGGGCAACAGAGTGAGACCCTAACCAAAATAATAATAATAAGCCCCAAAACTTAATAATCGGGTATGGTGGGGCAGACCTGTATTCCCAGCTACTCAGGAGGCTGAAGTGGAAGGATCGCCTGAGCCAAGGAAGTTGAGACCACAGTAAGCCAGGGTCATGTCACTGCACTCCAGCCTGAGAGGCAAAAACAACAACAACAAAAAACAGAGAGGCTGGCAGTCCCGAGCTGTCAGATCAGTTCCTTGTGGTGAGGCACCCAGGTCCTTCTGGTTCGCTCTTCTGTCATCCTTCGTATATCACCTCTTGGTCCAAGAAGGCTGCGAGGGTACCACCTATCTCATTGGAAAGAGCAATGGGGGAAAAAAGTGTGTTCTCCCTTTAAGGAGATTTGCCAGAGGTCACTCACACTCTTTCTACTCTTTTTGCATGCATCTACTCTGTGGTTACACCTTCCTGTGAGGGAAGGAGGAATAAGGCCTTTTAACTGTTTACTCAAGAAAAAGGTGAAGGCAGGGTACGGTGACTCACGCCTGTATTCTTAGCACTTTGGGAGGCCAAGGTGAGTGGATTGCCTAAGCCCAGGAGTTTGAGACCAGCCTGCACAACATGACAAGACTTTGTCTCTACAAAAAAATTAAAAAGTTAGTCAGGCATGGTGGCACACACCTGTAGCCCCCGCTACTTGGCAGGCTGAGGTGGGAGGATAGCCTGAGCCCAGGAGGTCGAGGTTGTGGTGAGCTGTGATTGTCCCTGACTAAGAAAAAAAGAAGAAGAAAAAGGGGAGAATGAATACTGGGTGGCAACTAGCTGTGTCTGGTCTGACTGAACTGGTTCCAGGCCTTACATTGCCGCTCATATCCTTTAGGACAAAGTACAACATTATGCAC
Source organism: Carlito syrichta (assembly GCF_000164805.1). NCBI lineage: Eukaryota > Metazoa > Chordata > Mammalia > Primates > Tarsiidae > Carlito > Carlito syrichta. Next base: position 221,970 of record NW_007253977.1, read on the forward strand.
AAAAGGAATCTTTTTCTTTTCTTCTTCTTTTTTTTTTTTTTTTTT
>NW_007253977.1:222034-222350 GCF_000164805.1 Carlito syrichta
CTATGGTGACCAGGATTGTGCCACTGCACTCCAGCCTGGGCAACAAAGTGAGACCCTAACCAAAAAATAATAATAATAATCGGGTACGGTGGGGCAGGCCTGTGTTCCCAGCTATTCAGGAGGCTGAGGTGGAAGGATTGCCTGAGCCCACGAGGTTGAGACCAGGGTAAGCCAGGCTCATGTCACTGCACTCCAGCTTGAGAGGCAAAAACAGCAGGAGTGCAGTGTGATGAGCCTGGCTTACCCTGGTCTCAAGCTCCTGGGCTCAGGCAATCCTTCCACATCAGCATCCTGAATAGCTGGGAACACAGGCCTG
>NW_007253977.1:222370-224681 GCF_000164805.1 Carlito syrichta
CCCACAGCGTCAGGCAATCCACTCACCTCAGCCTCCCAAAGCGCGGGATTACAGGCTGAGCCACTGAGCCCGGCTACAAAAGGAATCTTTTAAGAAAACTTTTAAGTAAAGTTAATGGGAAAAAAATAAAGCAATCCAAGCTAGGAGTGGACATAGAGTCACCTAGGATAAAGGATCCTTGACAAAATGACAGAGGTGACTAAGTCTGTCTCTGCCCCTTTCCCTTCCATCCCAGTCCCCTCCTTCCAGCTGTCATGTCCCTTAATCCTTGCAGCTACACTGTGAGACAAGCACAACTATTTCCATGACAGTTATACAGATCAGGAAACCGAGGTCCAGAAATCTCCAGTAAGTTGGCCAAACTACCCAAGAGGCTGCAGAGAATGGAAATAAATAAAGAAATAAAACAATAGCTGGCAAAAACCGCTCAAATCAAAGAACATTTTCTAAATGGATTTGTAATTTTTTTTTTTTGAGTCAAGATCTCACTCTGTCACCCAGGTTAGAGTGCAGTGACATGATTCACTGGTCACTGCTGCCTTGGCCTCTTGGGCTTAAGTAATCCTTTTGCCTCAGCCTCCCAGGTAGCTGGGACTACAGGCGCACGCCACCAGGACTAGCGAATTTTTTTGATTTTCTGTAGAGACGGGGTCTTGCTGTGTTGCCCAAGCTGGTCTCCAACTCCTGGGCTCAATCCTTCTGCTTCGGCCTTCCAAAGTAACTGGATTGCAGGCATGAGCCATTGTGCCTGGCCTGGATTTGTACTTATTTTGGTTGTAGATCACCTCAATTAGCTTCTGCAGAAAAACCTATTACAGCCTTATTTCACTTGTCACTTGAAGTAGGTGATTTCATTTAATGTGGGATATTAGAGAAAATTCTAGATATGTGACTTTCAACATATTAGGGTCAGATCGACTGTTTTGAATTCTTCTGATTCAGCAAAGCCCCCTTAGCCATATTGCAGTACATTTTTGTTCTTTTTTTTTTTTTGAGTTGGAGTCTCACTCTGTCGCCCAGACTGGAGTGCAGTGGCCGCTCCCGGCCACCGCAGCCTCGACCTGCTGGGCTCCAGTGATCCTGCCGCCTCAACCTTCCGAGTAGCTGGAATTACAGGCATGCGCTACCATGCCTGGCTGATTTTTTGATTTCTTGTAGAGATGAGGTCTCTTCAAGTTGCCCAGGTGGGTCTCGAACCCGCGGGCTCAGGCAATCCACTCACCTCAGCCTCCCAAAGGCATGGGATTACAGGCTGAGCCACCGAGCCCGGCTCATTTTTGTTCTTAAACGCATAGGAATTTATTTTTATTAGTCACTCCAAACATATAAATACTGAGGTGCTTGTACCTACGCAATACCAAGTGACTTAAAAATTAAAAGACTAAAAGAAACAAGGACTTTTACTTTTTTACTTTATATCTTTCTGAATTATTAGACATTTTTGACAACAATAATTGCATAGACAATGAAATCTTTTAATTATAAAATTATAGGGGAAAAAAGGACGGTATAAAATGCAAAGTACCTGTTATTATCAACGACATTTTGTTTTTTACAGAACCGCCAGAGAAATCAGAAAGAAGATTTCAAAAAACATGATGTGATGTCTCCTGCTGGAGACAGGGCATGAGGTGAGTGAAAATGGCAAAGAATTTGTTTCTAGTAAGAACTCAATACACTGAAGGCTTAGTTTAAACCACTGGTCGTTCTTGAAGCAGGAGTGTTATAAATTTCTTTGTAGAATTTATGTAACTCTTCTTTGTTTAAAAACCATCAAATAAACAAAGTATGGGATTACTTTATTGGTTAGCAGTTAGGGCTTATAGCCACCTTATAAACCAGCCATGTTATATCAGACTTTACTGCATATGTGAATGATTATGCATTGTATCAAGACAAGAATGAACTATGTTTTAATTGAGCTTTATTTTGGATGTCTTTGGGGCTTGGGAAAAAAAAAAAAACCTTAAGAAAGACAACATTTGCTTTATATTGAACTAATATATTCTGAGTCCCTACTTTATTTGGGCTTTAACACCTAATAACCATGTGGGGTAGGTAAATATTATGCCCACTTTACAGTTGAAGAAATATAGGCTTAGGAAGATTCAGTAACTTTCTCAGGTCTTAAAACAAAATAAGTAGCAGAGCTGGGATTTGAAACTAGATGTCTGGCACACTTAAGAAAAAAAAGTCCCATAACTTAAAACATTATTTAAAAATTCAAAACTAGGCTGGGCTCGGTAGCTCAGCCTGTAATCCCAGTGCTTTGGGAGGCCGAGGTGAGTGGATTGCCTGAGCCTGCGGGTTC
>NW_007253977.1:225330-231494 GCF_000164805.1 Carlito syrichta
GGGTGTGGTAGCGCGTGCCTGTAGTTCCAGCTACTTGGAAGGCTGAGGCAGAAGGATCGGGGACCCCAGCAGGTTGAGGCTGTGGTGGTCGGGAGTGTGCCACTGCACTCCAGTCTGGGCGATGGAGTGAGACTCCAACTCAAAAAAAAAAAAATTCAAAACTAAAAAGTGCTCACAAAATAAACAAGCTTGACCATCACAAAAGAGTATAAGTAAAACTTGAAAGCTCATTCCACGCCAGTCCCATCTTGCTTCCCAAGCATAACCAATGTTAATAGTTTGTTACAAATCCTTCAGTATCTTTCCTTTTCATTGGGTCACACATCCTGTCTACTTAAACAAGTCTATGAATAGAGGAGGTTGAATGTACTATCCAGAACAAGCATCTACCTTTATACAATAACTGAAATGCTCATTCAACTAACATTAGGCACCTACCTGTAGAGACTCAACGAAGAATAGAACTCACTCTCTGTATCCTCATAATGCAGTGCACTAGTTCTTAATTTATCTTTGAGAGAGCAATTATGGACTCCTTTGGGAGACTGATGTGAGCTCTGAACCCTTTCTCCAGGAGAAAATGAACCTACATAAAATTTTGTCAGCAATTCAGAGGATTTATGGACACTCTGAGATCTTGTAGAAGTGAGACTTTTTTTCTTTTTAATCTGGAGTCTCACTCTATCGCCCAGTCTAGAAAGCCGTGGCATGATCACAGCTCACTACAGCCTCGACCTCCTGGGCTCAGGAATCCTTCTGCCTCAGCCTCCCAAGTAGCTGGGACTACAGGCAAGTGCCAACATGCCTGGCTAATTTTTTGATTTTTTTATAGAGATTAGGTCTCACTATGTTGCCCAGGCTGGCCTTGAACTCCTGGACTCAACCAGTTCTCTCACCTGGGCCTCCCAAAGTGCTGGGATGACAGGCATGAGCTACCATGCCCGGCAAGAAGTGAGACTTCTGAATTGATAATTTGACATAAATACTATAATAGAAGCATGGATAAGATGCCATGGCAGCTTAGCTCTATGGGAATGTGTCAAGAAAGAAAGGGAAGAGTGACACTTTCATAGAATCTTGAAGGACACTAGGAGTTGGACAGCTAGTCTGGGGTAGTCTTCCAGGGGCTTTCCAGGGGGCTGCTTGGTTTCCCATGGACCTCTCCACCTGCCAGAGCAGGAAAAAGAAAGAGAACATATTGGGTCAGGTTCTCAACACTGGGGTCTCATTCTGTGGCCCAGGCTGGAGTGCAGTGGTACGATCATGGCTCACCACAGTTTCGATCTCCTGGCCCCAGGTGATCCTCCTGCCTCATCCTCCCACATAGCTGGGACTACAGGCATGTGCCACCACCCTTGGCTAATTTTAAATAGTTTTTTTATATCAGCAAGGTCTCACTCTGTTGCCTAGCTGGAGTGAAGTGGCATGATGACGGCTCACTAGAGCCTCAACCTCCTGGGCTCAAGCAGTGCTCCCTCCTCAGCCTTCTGAGTAGCTGTGACTACAGGCATGCACCACCATGCCCAGATTTTTATTTTACTTTTTATTTTGCAGAAATGAGGTTTTGTATTCCTGGCCTCAAGCAGTCCTTCTGCCTTGGCCTCCCAAAGTGCCGGAATTACAGGCATGAGCCACCATGCCCAACCTGCATACTAATTTTATTATTATTTTTTGTAATTTAGGTTTTAAGCAGTGTAGAATAAAACAAGGTTTGTAAATAATGTCATGTCTGGTTCATTTCTATTTGCCTGTACTTAATTAATCTCCTAGACCTAACTAAAAATCCAATATTAGTCCTACCTTTCACTTCTTGGTAGTGGCTTCATAAAGTCTCAAGACTATTCACTTGATAAATTGTTATTATTTTTAACTCAAATTTTTACATATCAGATGCTATAAGGGTTTCAAACAGTAAACTGTGCATATGCTGCATATGGTATTTTGTGTGTATGATGTGTCTTATAATTTTTTTTTAATACAAAGAAGCATTTGATCTTTGTCAAAAAGTGGTGGTCTGGAAGATGTCTAAGTCAGTCTACATGTTTAGATAGTGAGCCTTTGTTGAAACAAAATTTACAACTTTGGTAAAACAGCACTGATTTTTCCAGCTTCCCTTTTCCAGCTCATTAATTAAAAAAAAAAGAGTTTCTTTGCTATTGATATGGACAAGTAAAGTTCTGTGTTGTTTTCTTTAGAGAAAGCAACAACCATAAACATCTCCTAAAATGAAATTAAATTAAACTTAAACTTGTGTCGAGTGCTCATTGCAAAAAGTTCTCAAACGTTTACATGTCAAAGAAATGTGAACACATGATTTAATGTATTTATCTTTAAAACGCAAGTCAATTTTGCACCCCTGCTATAAAGTATCTGAACATAAAAATACATAATGATTTGTAAAATTGTTGAAAAATTGAGTAAAATTGCTACTATAAGGCTTCCAGTTTAGCACTTTAGGATGGTAAGATATTATGCTTAGTGAAATAAGCCAGACACAGAAAGACAAATATGCATGATCTCATCTATATGTGGAAACTGGAAAAGGCAAACTCATAGAAGCAGAGAGTGAGCTGGGCTCGGTGGCGCAGCCTGTAATCCCGCGCCTTTGGGAGGCTGAGGTGAGTGGATTGCCTGAGCCCGCGGGTTCAAGACCCGCCTGGGCAGTGAGTCCTCATCTCTACAATAAGTCAAAAAATCAGCTGGGCGTGGTAGCGCATGCCTGTAATTCCGGCTACTTGGAAAGCTGAGGCCAAAGGATCACTGGAGCCCAGCAGGTCGAGGCTGCGGTGGCTGGAAGCGGCCACTGTACTCCAGTGTGGGCAACAAAGTGAGACTCCAACTCAAAAAAAAAAAAAAGAAGCAGAGAGTGGACTAGCGGTTACTTGACGGTCAGGGTGAGTGGATGAGGGGGGTGGCATAGAGTGATGTTGGTCAAAGGTTTCAAGTTTCAGTTAGACGCGGGAGTACATTTTGATATCTGTTGCACAGCTGGGTGACTATAGTTAATAATATTTTGTATATTTCAAGATTGCTAAGGGCGTGCATTCCAAATGTTCTCACCACAAAAATGATAAGAATAGGAGGTGATGGATAGGTTAATAGCTTGATTTAATCATACCACATTGTATACATATAATATTGCACTATACTCCATAAATATATACAATTACAACTTTTCAAGTAAAAATAAGAAAGAAATTTTTTCTAAAAAGAATACCCATTGTACCTACCAGTTACCTGTTAGGAACAATGGATATATGTAAGAAATGGTCTCTGCCCTGGCAGGGGATGGCGATAATGTGTGGGAAACAGACATAAAGACTATTGCCTGTAGTTCCCAGCAGGAAGAGATACTAATAATACTGGGGTATGAGAATTCGGTAGAAGTGGATTGACTCATTCTGACTTGGAGGATCCGGGGAGGCTTTGTAGAGAGGGAGATGCTTGAATGGATCCCTGAGGGATAAAAAAATACTTCATTAGATGAGGAAAGATATTTGAGGGACAGAGGATGGAAAGAACAAAGATACAGAGGCATGAAAGTGACTGTCACAAGGCATGAACTGTGATCATCTACACGTGCATATCACATGGTCTCACTACTGTAAGTGTTATTTGAAATACTCTGAAATAAACGCATCAAGTAAGTTCAGCAAGTCCAGTCGCTAGCTGTTACGGTTAGCAAACTCATGTCAACCAATGTCTAACTGGCTTTGGGGACACGCGGGGAGCCCCCCCGCAGCCTCTCCAGGATTCTGATAAGAAGAGCAGCCCAGAGGAAATGGGGAGCACTGAAGAGCGGGAGTTGGTGAGCTAGGGCTCCTGGGATTTACAATCAAGGCCCTCAGACGGAGCTGCATCAAGGCACCCAAGACAGGTTAAGAATCTGGCCCTAGTTCAAATGGCTATTCTTTCTTTCTTTCTTTTTGAGTTGAAGTCTCACTCTGTTGCCCAGACTGGAGTGCAGTGGCCACTCCCGGCCACCGCAGCCTCGACCTGCTGGGCTCCGGCGATCCTGCCGCCTCAGCCTTCCGAGTAGCCGGAATTACAGGCGCGTGCTACCACGCCCAGCTAATTTTTTGATATCTGTTGATATCTCGCCAAGTTGCCCAGACGGGTCTCAAACCCGCGGGCTCAGGCAATCCACTCTCCTCAGCCTCCCAAGGTGCAGGATTACAGGCTGAGCCACCGAGCCAGGCTCAAATGGCTATTCTTTCAACATTCCACACTCGAATGAAGAGAGACGGATCCCTGCATGGAAGAAGGGTGGAAGAGGGCTCCCCCTTCCCGCAGGACCAGAACTCAGCTTCCTGTGCGGGATCAATAGCAGGTCAGCCCTGGTCTCACTCAGCAAAACAGAATCCCACAAGAAAAACAAACGCAGTCTTCTTAGGGGCTTTCGGGTGACCGTGTGTTGTTACTCAAGCCTATGTCTAGGATACCCTACTCTCACCCCAAACACACACATACTCCTGCCCTCAAGGGGCTATTGGAACATTGCTTTCAATCACACAAGGTACTTTCCTCAAGAGAAGTCCTGATAATGTTAGTCTTCTACCTTACATTTCAGGGATGTTTTGGTGCTTCTGGTAAATGGGTTCAGGGGAAGCTCCTTCACTCAGCTCTGTCTCCATTTTCGTGCCCAGCGTTTCCAAACTGGTTGCCGGTGGGCTCTCTTCCTCTCCATGCTGGGCTGAGGCTGCTGCCCCAGTTCCTGGCGGGCTCACTTCTGCTTGGGACCATAGAAGAGGCTTAACATCCTCCTACCCTTGAAGGCCTTCCCACCTGGCATGCACAAGACTCCAGTCAGGAAACTCCAGCATTTGCTTTTTCTTTTATTTCACGCAAGGGCTGAGTTTCTATCTTTGTCTTCAACAAAACAGCAAAATGTAGTCATGATCACAACCAGAAACTTATAAGCATAGCAGAGACTGAGCTAGCAGACTCTTAGAGAGGTTGAGTCACTTTCCCAAGGTCAACCAGCTGTTTAAATCATGCATGTGGGCTTTGAATCCACGCCTTTCACCCTTCAAAACTCAGATTCTCCACCTCCACCCCCTCCTGACAGCTAGCGTGGCTCTCAGTGTCAGCTCTCAGCTGGCTGAAGTGTTAGCTGCCAATAGAGGAAGGTGTGCTTTAAAAAGTCTCTCCATCCAAAGGGATAAAGTCATAGTGTTGATGGCAGGAGTGAGGTTGACGTATTTGTGTAAAGGGCTTGATCCGGCCCCGACAACCATTTCATTCCACTTACTTACAAGGCCTGCATTACTGAAGTTAAGTGGTATTATCAGGTTCCATAGTTACCATATTTGTATAAGAAATTGAGACTCTGTCGTGAACCATTTTATTTTTTCTTTCAAAACAGGAGTTTATGACTTAGTGGAGTCATTTAACCTCTCTGACCTCATTTTCTTTATTTGTAAAGTGACAGGGTTTGGCTGACTGATTTCTCTCTCTCTCTCTCTCTCTCTCTCTCTCTCTCTCTCTCTCTCTCCCCCCCCCCGTATGTGTGTGTTTGTGTGTGTGTGTATGTTTGTTTGGTTTTTTTTGAGACAGGGTCTTGCTCTGTCTCCCCGGTTGGAGTGCAGTCATTCAATCATAGCTCACTACAGCCTCGGACTCCACCTTGGCTTCCTCAGTAGCTGGGACTACAGGCATACATGACACCATACCTGGCTAATGTAAAAATTTTTTAAGTTGAAGTCTAGCTATGTTGCCAAGCTGTTCTCGAACTCCTGGTCTCAAGTGATCCGCCTGCCTCAGCCTCCCAAAGTGCTGGGATTACAGGCATGATCCACCGCGCTGTGTCTCATCTCAGTATAATGTTTTAGTTTAATTTTCTTTGCCACGCTGCACTGAATCTTTAGTTTATATCGCAAGTAGCTCTGGTGGGAATAGTTTTGTTTGATTTAGTCTTTCCAAACAATGAGATTGACTCATTCATTTATTCAGCACCTCTTCTGTGCTAGATAGACCCTGGTTTAGACACCAGGGAATGCAGAGTGAACACAGATGTCTGAGCCCTCGTGAGGTGGGGCTGGCAGGCCAAGATGGTCATCTGATTGGTAAGTATTATGGAGGAAAAGAAATGTTAAAAGGGAGACAGGGCCGGGTTCGGTGGCTCAGCCTGTAATCCTGCGCCTTTGGGAGGCTGAGGTGAGTGG
>NW_007253977.1:231727-239424 GCF_000164805.1 Carlito syrichta
AGCGGCCACTGCACTCCAGTCTGGGTAACAGAGTGAGACTCCAACTCAAAAAAAAAAAAGGGGAGACAGGGCGTAGAGGCTGGAACTCCACTCTTATATATGCCGTGCCTTTCTTTCTTCTTTTTTTTTTCCAGTTCAAATATTTATATTTTATTTGCAGCACTACCTCTTTGAAGGGCTGTGGACAGGAACTGGATCTTGTACAGAGAACCCTTCTGTACATTTTTTTTTTGAGAGAGAGACAGGGTCTCACTCTGTCAGCCAGACTGGAGTACAGTGGCATGGTCACAGCTCACTGCAGCCTCAACTTCCTGGGCCCATGTGATCCTTCCACCTCAGCCTCCAGAGTAGCTGGGACTGTTACAGGCACATGCCGCCACGCCCAGCTAATTTTTTTTTTTTTTGTAGACATGAGGTCTTGCTATGCTGCCCAGGCGGTCTTGAACTCCTGGCCTCAAGTGATCTTCCCGCCTCAGCCTTCCAAAGTGCTGGGATTACAGGTGTGAGCCACCGTGCCTGGATGGAAGGCCTTTCCAATAAGGTGACATTTAGATAGAGATCTTAAATCTTTCTCACCCTTACGGTAAAGAGCAGGACACTGGAAATCTGAAAAGACTCTGAGTTACAGGAGACAGGAAAGGAGTAGGCCTTGGTGGAGATGGACCAAAGCGTGAACTTCTACTAGCCCTTTCTCCCCATCCCTCATGGCCCCGGACTTTGAAAAAATGAGCTTTTCTCTGCTTCTACCATTGAAAACATCCTGTTTAACATTTTAATGACTTTCAGATGTATCACATTTACTTATTTGCTTAATTTTTACTAATGTTGATTGCAACTATTAACACTACCTTAAAAAAACTATAACTGAATTTACAACATTGTAAGACGCAGGGACCTGTTTGGCATGTGACTTTGACATCCAGAGCTACAGTATTTTGTATTTCTCTCCTTACACTGCAGGCTACAGGAAGGACGGAAACTAAGCCACATGCAGGAAAGAGTTCAAGATGCAAGGGCTAGGCTGGAAATCTGGCTTCCGAAGGGGTGGGGTTTTTTGTTTTTGTTTTTGAGTCAGGTCTCACTCTGTCTGTCACCCAGGCTCGAGGGCAGTGGCACACTCAGGCTACTGCATCCTCGACCTGCTGGGCTCAGGTGATCCTTCCTCCTCAGCCTTCCAAGTAGCTGGAACTACACCTGGCTAATTTTTTTTATTTGTTGTAAAGACAAAGTCTCGCCAAGTTGCCCGGGCTGGTCTCAAACCCCTGGGCTCAGACAATCCTCTCGCCTTAGTCTCCCAAAGTGCTGTGATGACAGGTGTGAGCCACCGCGCCCGGCTGGGATTTTCTGCTTTTTAGATCCCTCCTGCATCTACTGGCTCATTTACAGCCTGTCATCTAATTTGTTTAGGAGTCCAGAAGCAGTCCAGTAGCATGGACTCCAAGGAATGAACGGCAGATGCTAGGTCGCAGCCAAGTCTCTGGGTGTTAAGAGAAAGAAGTGAGCCAGGCTCAGTGGCTCAGCCTGTAATCCCGTGCCTTTGGGAGCTGAGGTGAGTGGATTGCCTGAGCCTGCAGGTTTGAGACCTGCCTGGGCAACTTGGCGAGACCTCATCTCTACAATAAATCAAAAAATTAGCCGGGCATGGTAGCGCGCGCCTGTAGTTCCAGCTACTCGGAAAGCCGAGGCGGAAGGATTGCCGGAGCCCAGCAGGTCGAGGCTACAGTGGCCTGGAGCGGGCACTGCACTCCAGTCTGGGCGACAGAGTAAGACTCCAACTCAAAAAAAAAAAAAAAAAAGAGAAAGAAGTGAGCAGTCCCAGGCAGTGAGATTCCCAGGTGCATTCCAAAGGGAGTGAAAGAGGGAAAGGATTGAGACTGCTTCTAAATCCAAAGTGTTAGAATCTAATACACATAACAAGGGCTAAGCTATTGCAGATCCGTTTTTGTAAATGTTTTTTGGTAGAGACTGGATCTCACTATGTTGCCTATGCTGCTCTCGAACTCCTAGCCCCCACCTTGGCCTCCCAAAGCACTGGGACTGCAGGCATAAGCCACCTCACCCAGCCCAGATCATTTTATCTCATGCCTATATCCCCTGAAAATGCCCTTGAGGGCCTAGATAGGACATGTCATTCCCTTGTTCTATTCTCCTGTTCTGGATGTCTTTTGATCTTTTCTTTTTTTTTTTGGAGTTGGAGTCTCACTCTGTCACCCAGACTGGAGTGCAGTGGCCACTCCTGGCCACCGCAGCCTTGACCTGCTGGGCTCCGGCGATCCTTCCGCCTCAGCCTTCTGAGTAGCTGGAACTACAGGTGCGTACTACGGCACCGGCTAATTTTTGATTTATTGTAGAGATGAGGTCTCGCAAAGTTGCCCAGGCGGGTCTCGAACCCGCGGGCTCAGGCAATCCACTCACCTCAGCCTCCCAAGGCGCGGGATTACAGGCTGAGCCACCGAGCCCGGTTTGGTTTTTTTTTGTTGTTGCTTTTTTTAACCTTAGTCTCTACACCCATTACTATGGCTTACCAGGTTTTTAGACGAGAGAACACCTCATCAATTAATTATGAATAATTCATTAATTGGGGAGGATTATGTGCCAAATGGTTATCATTACCAGTGTTTGGGCAGATTTATTGTTTTTGTCAATAAACTTTTTTTTTTCTTGAGTAGGAATCTTACTCTGTTGCCTAGGCTGGAGTGCAGTGGCATGCTCACGGTCACTGCAGCCTCAACCTGCTGGGCTCCGGCCATCCTTCCACCTCAGCCTTCCAAGTAGCCGGAACTATGGGCACGTGCTACTATGTCCGGCTAATTTTTTTTATTTATTGTACAGACGAGATCTCACCAAGTTGCCCCAACTGTTTTTGAACCCCTGGGCTCAGGCAATCCCCTTGCCTCGGCCTTTCAAAGTGCTAGGATGACTGGTCAATAAACTTTTATTGAGCTTCTACTAAGTGCAAGAGAGCAGAAGAACATGGAAGAATGTAGAACGGGTACCAGGGATCCTAAGAGGTGGAAAAAAAAAAACCCTCTTTTCTCCAGAAGTTTAGAATCAACTTAGAAAATGACATATTTACATAAGATAACTAGCAGTAGAAAATCTTGGTTTTGGTTGCAGCTGAGTTCTACAGTTATTCCAAGAAAGGAAGGATAAATCCCTGTCGGATTAAAGAGGAAATTTCCAGAAGGGAATGGGCCTGAGTTAGACTTTGGAGAACGAGTAAGGATTCGATCCTTGGAGTAGGATAAGGAGGGCAGACCAGGTAACAGGAAGGGAGCTACCTGGTAGGAATGCAGGAGGTGAATAAGACAGAAGAGACTGGAAGACCTCCTGCATGTCAGACACGGGGTTGCAAGGGAAGGTCAGGGGCAATGTGGAGGACCTTGAGAGCTATGTTTTATTTTATAAAAAAGAAAAAAAACCTATTGCAGTTTTTGAGCAGGTGCTAAAGATGATCTAAGTGATATTTATTTTTATTTTTAGAGAGAGGTTCTCACTCTGTAGTCCAGGCTGGAGTGCAGTGGTGTGATCATAGCTCACCATAGCCTCAAACTCCTGAACTCAAGCGATTCTCCTGCCTCAGCCTCCAGAGTAGCAAGGTCTTCAGGTGTGCACCACCATGCTCAGCTACTAAGTGCTGGTTAAAGGAAAATAATCCAGTAGTAGTGAAGAGGGTTGACAGATTAATTAGGAAGCTCCTCTAGATGTTTAGGCCCAAAGCAGTCAGGATTAAACTAAAGAGGTGACAATGGAGAAAACGAAAGAAACCGTATAAAGGGTGACTTGCCAGAACTTCACGGCTGGCGATTGTAGGATGGGAGACCATTCCAAGGGTTAGTGGTAGCATTAGGGATAGAGCTAGGCAAATCTGAAGAGGGAGGCTGGATAGGCTGAAGATGACCAATGTGACTTCAGCAGGTAGAGTCTGAGGAGCTCATGGAACAGCCAGATGAAAATGCTCATTGGAGAGAAATATACGTGCAAGCAAAGATATTCATTTATCATTAAAAAAAGGTTGGGGGAGCCGGGCTTGGTAGCTCAGCCTGTAATCCCACACCTTGGACAGCCTGAGCCCGCGGGTTCGAGGCCTGCCTGGGCAACTTGGTGAGACCTCATCTCTACAATAAATCAAAAAAATTAACCGGGCATGGTAGCGCACGCCTGTAGTTCTGGCTACTTGGAAGGCTGAGGCGGAAGGATTGCCAGAGCCCAGCAGGTCGGGGCTGCAGTGGCTGGGAGCGACCACTGCACTCCAGTCTGGGCGACAGAGTGAGACTCCTACTCAAAAAAATAAATAAATTAAAATAAAATAAAATAAACAAGGCTGGGAACCGTGGCTCATGCCTGTCATCCCAGCACTTTGGGAGGCTGAGGCGAGAGGACTGCCTGAGCCCAGGGGTTCAAGACCAGCAGAGGCAACTTGGCGAGACCTCATCTGTACACTAAATCAAAGCATTAGCTGGGCATGGTGGTGCTTGCCTATAGTCCCAAGCTACTTGGGAGACTCAGGTGGAAGGATCACCTGAACCCAGGAGGCCAAGGCTGTGGTGAACCGTGATAGTGTCACTGCATTCCAGCCTGGGGGACAGAGTGAGACCTTGACTCAAATATATAAATATATACATACATACATAAACACATAAATACATAAATAAAGTAAACACCTGAATACTAAAACATAGGTACAAGTGCATAGCAAAAGAACTAGGGGTTTGGAAATCCTGAACAGCTTAGCATATTTTTAGCTTGGGGTACAGTGCTTTATTATTATTATTATTATTATTATTATTGAATAAAAGAACAGTTATGGAAGCTCTGGGCCTGGGGGGCTGGTGAAGGGGAGCCACTGTTTGCCATGTCACTAAGTTACCATGTTGCCGAGTACTATGTAGCGTTACCTTCTTAGATTTTAGGCTCAGCATCTGAGAGCTGAGAGGGCTTTGAGAGCCTCCTCATAGTACAGATGAGGAAGCGGAAGCCCAGAGCAGCTGCCTGGCTTTCCCGTGGTGCAATGAGTAAGCAGTCAGATGGGATCCCAGGCTACTATTCTTTTCATCCCCAACCCTGTGGGCTAGTAGGCATGTGGCCTCCCTAATTCTTTGGCGACACTTTTCCTTAGTTCTATCATGGGAAGCCTCATGAAAATGATCAGAGATCGCATTATCAAAAGACAAAATGAAAGACCTCTGAAAGCATTAAGTGGAGAGCATTAAAGGCAGGAAATAGTGGGGGCAGCATGTGGACACCCTGTTAGAGTCACTTATCTTCATGCAGAGTGACATCAGGACCAGATGGAATGAGAGTAACCCACACAGGGAGCGATTTCCTTGCAGCATGCATAAGCAGCCCCAGAAGAGACGTCAAGTGAGGTCATTCAGCATCTTTCCTTATAGACTTTAAAAGTTCTGAGGAAGCCGGGCTCGGTGTCTCAGCCTGTCATCCCGCGCCTTTGGGAGGCTGAGATGAGTGGATTGCCTGAGCCCGCGGGTTCGAGACCTGCCTGGGCAACTTGGTGAGACCTCATCTCTACAATAAAATCAAAAGTTAGCTGGGCGTGGTAGCGCGCGCCTGTAGTTCCAGCTACTCGGAAGGCTGAGGCGGAAGGATCACCGGAGCCCAGCAGGTCAAGGCTGCGGTGGCCGGGAGCGGCCACTGCACTCCAGTCTGGGCGACAGAGTGAGACTCCAACTCAAAAAAAAAAAAAAAAAAAGTTCTGAGGAACAGGACGACCACCCAACTACCTGGGACAGGAGAAGCGTGCAACTCAATGTGGAGGCAGAAGAATGGAACACTTTGATTTTTTATTAACTTATTCTTGTTCCAAATGAGGAAACTGAAATAGCGGAGCAAGAGATTTAGAAATCAGAAAATCATTTCTTAGCAAAACCAACCCCAGCTTGTTCTGGTCTCTTTCTGGAACATCTCTGGGTCTTTTCTCCCTATTCCAAACTTACCGGATGTGGTGAAAATGTACTCACTGGCTGGGTTCAGTGTGCTTTAGCGTTAGGGAGGGCATGTGCGAAAAAAGCTGAAATTATAAAAGAAATAATATCAAATGAATGATGAATTTGCACTTTGTATTGATCAGCAAAAAAGTACACTGCTTCTGTGTCGAGGTTTCTGCGGCTAGTCTCTGATCATGGTGGCTGACAAGATGATCCTGCATGCCTGGGAAGACAGTGAGCAGAGTGGCCACAGCTGGCTTCAGGAAGCGCACAAGGCCGGAGCTGCCCTCTGAAGGCCGAACAGGACTGGGATGGATAGAAGGCAGAGGGCTTAGGCAGGGGCTTGCGGTGACCGAGCTCTCAGGCAGGAACATGGAAGCCTCTGAGTGGACCCATTCTGTGGAGGATGCTGTGGTTTTAGTGGCATGAGAACGTCACTGACCCCCGTCAAAGGTGCATGGGCTGTGGGCTAATTCCTAACTGAGGTCATTGATTGTGATTTCCAGCTTTTGGAGTCTTTGCTAACCAGGAGTCTTTTTGTTCACTGGGAAATGACGGTCATTCTGAAGACTGGATTTTACTCCATGCTCCTTCCTAGCTGTTCTGAAAGCGCCAGAGGCAGATCCAAATTGGATGTTGTTTCATCTGAGCTGTAAAAAAACATTCTCCCAGGAGAGGCAGCAGTAACCCGGTTTCCCCTCTCACCTAAAATAGGCTGTGGTGACCGATGATCTATTTCACGAGGTACTGCTAACTCAGAACGCCTGGTTCAGATCTTGTCCTGCAGCTGCCTCTGCTCCAGCAGAAGGAAGATTTCCTGGGGTCTCAATCAAGTTTTTCCACCGTGATAGTCTCCTATGCAAATGAGGGCCCTCCCTGGGGCTGCAGGGTGGTTACATCTCTCTTCTAATTCCTACGTTGTATTCCTTCCTTTCAATCTCCATCTCTCATCAGACTTGCCAACACTTTTTTTCCTTTTATCAATCCATTCAATCCGTTTATTCAGGGAGCTCTCTCTGGAACTCAGGGTTCTTTCCCTCCACAAATCTCCCAGGATCTCTCCTCCCTTCCAGTGGGGATGCACCTAGGATAGTATCTCGACAGTCCCTTGTTTTTTTCCTTTTAAGTAGAGATTTACCTTGTACTGGAGCTCTCCACATCTTGCACAGTGTCTCCAAGAGGCTTTTAATGCCACTCAGATGAATCCAGGAAGAGAATGTGCTTGAAAGGTCGAGATGAAAGAGAGTCAAATCAGGATAAGAGAGGAGATGGAGCGCACCCTCCTGACCAGACCCATGGCCCATGAGACTCTCAGGCTCACACAATCTGGCTCTGACATGCCATAAATGAGTCGGAAGAGCCCCTGGGAGCAATATGGTCTGAAACGTGTAATAGATTTTGATGTCTTGAAGCATTTTTAAACGTAAAATAATTAACTCTAGCCAGTGGCTTGTTGTGTGGGTGATAGTATGCTGGTGTTGTTTTGTTTTGCTGTTTCTGATTGAAGGTGACACTTACTGAGTCCGCCCAAATTGCTCTATCACGACTGATCTTAGCTGAGCAGCAACAAAAATTGACATGCCAGGGGAATGAGGGTGGTGGGGGGAATCTCTGAGACTCCATTTTCTGACATAAGGAAGCTTCTGTTGCTCCAGAGTTGTGAGATGGTCCGTTTTCCACCCTTTGCTCCTGTTCTTTCTTTCTTTTTTTTTGAGTTGGAGTCTCACTCTGTCCCCCAGACTGGAGTGCAGT
>NW_007253977.1:239542-250957 GCF_000164805.1 Carlito syrichta
ATCCACTCGCCTCAGCCTCCCAAAGGCGCGGGATTGCAGGCTGAGCCACCGAGCCCGGCAGCTCCTGTTCTCACTGGACACGGTGACGGGGCCTCAGTACAGTCTGTTTTGGTGTGGGACCACGCATGGGAAATCCCTCCTTCCCCTGGCTCTTCAAGCCCAGTGTTGCATGCAGGGATATATTTCTGTCAATGGAACTTTGCTTCACGGAGTAAAACAGGTGTTTTGGGTCAAACTCTTTTCTATACTTACCGCTAATTCTTCCTTGCGTTGGGAAGCAAGTTGTGGTAAAAAGCCTATTTCTCTGGTGGTCTATTAGATGAGAAGTTAGGTTCTTTTCACAAATGTCTGTTGAGAACATGCTCAGAACGGTGCCAGGAGTCGGAGGTAGAAAGATGAAGAAAACACACTCTCTGCTTCTTAGTTGCTCAAGACTGGGGAGGGAACGGTCCCTCAGTGTTAACTGAGGGTGTGGTGACAGCCTTGTGACCTGGTTCAGTGGCAGGAGCCACCCTGTTTCTGGCAGCTCTCATATTTAAGTAAAGGCCATGTAACAGGCCGACATGAGGGCCAAATGCTAAAAATAAGGCCATTGATTGTTTGGCATGTGTGACAACAGAGCCCTATTTTAATTGTTTAATAAGTTAATTCATCGCCTTTGCCATTTTAAATTGCTGTGCATGCAAGGGCGATTTTTTTGGCAGCGGGTCTAAAAAGTCACATTATCACTGAGGCAGCTTCAATTTAAACACTTGTGTACCTATTTATTGTCAGATTTGTCTTGTCTCCTAAGCATTTTGCTTTTAAGGGTCACATGCTCTGTGTCTTCTTGCATTATGTTGACTAACGAATTATATTAATAGATTTATAAGCATCCGTTCATTTTATATTCTAGACCAAACTTTGCAGATCGTAGAGCTGTATTTTTGTTTCCTGACATTTTATTTAGAATATTTGTTTATTTATTTATTTAGGCTATCCTCGAGAGAATTTGGTATCAGAATCTCACAATGGATCTAGCGGTACACACACATTCTATTTTCTGGCCGAGTTACATCACACAGTCATTGTTGGCTATAGAACTTCCCTATGGTATTATCCAAGGTCATTTCTTATTTGGCAAGTAGATATTTGACCCTCTCTGTCGACATTTTCTACAGATAGTTGCTCTAGGTAAAAACATTTCTGCCATTTAAAAAACAAATTTCAATAATTTATGTTTTCCTAGAAAATTATCCACTTCGTCTAGCTCTTAAAAAGTATTGGCAGCCGGGCTCAGTGGCTCAGCCTGTAATCCCGCGCCTTTGGGAGGTTGAGGTGAGTGGATTGCCTGAGCCCGCGGGTTCAAGACTTGCCTGGGCAACTTGGCGAGCCCTCATCTCCACAATAAATCAAAAATGAGCCGGGTGTGGTAGCGCCCGCCTGTAATTCCGGCTACTTGGAAGGCTGAGGCAGAAGGATCGCTGGAGTCCAGCAGGTCGAGGCTGCGGTGGCCGGGAGCGGCCATTGCACTCCAGTCTGGGCGACAGAGTGAGACTCCAACTCAAAAAAAAAAAAAAAAAGTCTTGGCAATAAGTTGCACACAGGATTTTGTAAATCATATTTCTCATCCCCTTCTAATTTCCACGTTGTATTCCTTCCTTTCTTTCAATCTCCTTCTCTCATCAGACTTGCTAACACTTTTTCCCTTTTATCAATTCATTCAATTAGGATAGCTATCACTGCCCACATAGGGACTGGTAGCTTTTTTTCACGACAGTAAAAGCGTCCTTATATTACTGTGCTTTGGAATGCTGTGCTATGAAGCAGTTCATTTAAAGGTATAGAATAATAGGAAGACTAATGATCTTATTTGGAGTCACTTCCTGTGTAACTTTGGGCAAATACTTAATTGTTGTGAGCGGTGATTTCCTTTATATACGATGGCCAGGGGAGATAGTGCCTGTGAGAGTGCTTTGAAAACGATGAAGTAAGCCGGGCTCGGTGGCTCAGCCTGTAATCCCACGCCTTTGGGAGGCTGAGGCGAGTGGATTGCCTGAGCCCGCGGGTTCGAGACCCGCCTGGGCAGCGAGACCTCATCTCTACAATAAATCAAAAAATCAGCCGGGCATGGTAGCGCATGCCTGTAATTCCGGCTACTCGGAAGGCTGAGGAGGAAGGATCGCCAGAGCCCAGCAGGTCGAGGCTGCGGTGGCCGGAAGCGGCCACTGCACTCCTGTCTGGGCGACCGAGTGAGACTCCAACTCAAAAAAAAAAAAAAAAAAAAAAAAGAAAACGATGAAGTGTGTGTAAACAGGGTGTTACTGTCACAAAATAATGCTGTTTAGACTGAATAGAACAAAAACAAGCAAATAACCCCTTTCATAATTTAAAAAGCATTGTTCTACATCACAAAGATTATAAGTCTCTCTTCTCTGAAAATGGTTGCAGGATTTGTCCTGATGAATTACTTTACTTTCAGGAGAAAGTATTTCCTCATCACCCTCCCCCTGACATAAGGAGTTCTCATTCTACTAAATTAGAAATGTGCACTAAAGACCCATTCAATAAAGGACACTGAAATGGAAATTAACTCAAGTCTGCTTTCAATTAATTTTAATTCCCCAAAGTGCCCAACTTTCCTTTTCTGTCACAGCAGTAATTGGAAAGTAATAGACAATCCTCAGTTTTTGTGGTCTTATGTGTGTATGTGGGGAGGAGAGTACACATTCTAGGTCAGTCTGGGGGAGGGCCAGGAGATTTGTCAGTAGTCTGAGAGGACAACAATAGATTTAGGTTAAGAGCATGCTATTGAGAGACCCAAGAAACCAAGAAACTTATTTGCTGTAAAAGCAGCGTTTAGTTCACTATATTTCATATATCCCCACCTCATGTTTACTATATATTTTGTGTATTCCTACCTCATGTATTTTATGAAATCTTAGTACTTTGAATCCTACCTCAGACCCCGTAGAATTAGGCATATGTCGGGTTTTAAGCAGTGTTTGTATTTAGAATCCTCGGGTTAAGCATTGTCAAACCCAAACCAGTAGGCTAACTTATGCTTTTACAACGGGATGTAAAGGATAAAGCGATAAGCCTCTTTCAAACATTCCTACAAGGTGGCACCAGACTTAGAGGAGCCACCTCCTCTCTAGGTGGGCTTTATCACCGGTTTATATCTCAGTGATAATTTACAGCAGTGGCTATGTAAACCTGCAGGGAAACAAAGACCTTTATAAAAGTAACTGCCTTGCTATTATAAGCTTGCTATTATAAATTCCCAGAATTAGTATATGATTTTCTACCCCACATTCACTGTATGTGTTTGCAGCATTCATATTTAAAACTTTGTTAAGTTTGGCTTTTGTTGTCCCATAATGACTATGCAAAAGTTAAGCAAACAAGCTTTCCTAAGTAAGCCTTGGGCTGGATCGGTAAACTAAAAGGGCTAATGTAACCCTTTGTCTGCCGGCCCAGGTTACTTCATAAACCGAGATTGTATGGACCTAACTTATCTAACATTTCACTCGACCCATTACGTGGGTTTCTGTCAATCACGGGCAGCACCCACCAATACCAGGTATTCCCGTACCCATTAGGAGAAATTACCCAATCATGTAAAATCAAGTTTGGAGTTCTTTCCCCTCCCTCTGTAATTGTGCATAAAAACTGCTTGCCATTGTGAATCGGGGCTCTGGTCCCTGAAGCTGCTGCTTCGGGCGTGAGCCCAGACTCGAGCCTGAATAAAGACCCTCGTGTGATTGAATCGGAGCTGGCTCTTTGTGGTCTCTATATCTCTCTCATTAGAGTCTCGGGTTCAACAGTCTTCAGGTTTCTATGACCGTGATTATTTTTAAAAATTTCGGAATTAATTTTACAAAAATCGGACCACAACTTCTTAGGTAAATGTTTCAACATTCCTATTTTTCTCTATCAATAATTTTGGAACCTGTATTTAAATAGCAGAAAACAATTTAAAGAGGAAATCCTTCCCCAAAAGCTGTAATATGTGAATCAGACAAGAAAAGAGGGGGTCTGGTTGAAGGAGGTGAGAAGAGAGACCCAGAGCCTCATCAGCTTGGTGACTTCCTCTCTACTCCCAAGATAAACTCAAGAAAGCTCGAGGGCTTCAAAAAGTGCAAATTATGGACATCGCAGCAACTTGGATAAATCTAGAGTCTGTAATACTTAATGATCTATCACAGAAACAAAGAACTGAGTACCACATGTTCTCACTCATAAGTGGACCCTGAATATTTATCATAATACTCTAAGCAAAGGGATTGGCATTAGCAGGAAACTGCTGGGGCTAGGGGGTGGAAGTGGTGGGATGGGGACACAACATCAGTAAGGGTACCTGATTTCAAATCAAGCAAAGTGGGAACCAAAAGGAGACCCAGACTTTACCTGTACGATGACCACTTGTATACCTAACCCTGAATTGCACCCCACATCCTTTTTTTTTTTGAGTTGGAGTCTCACTCCGTCGCCCAGGCTGGAGTGCAGTGGCACACTCACGGCCACCCCAGCGTTGACCTGCTGGGCTCTGGCGATCCTTCTGCCTCAGCCTTCCTAGTAGCCAGAACTACAGGCTCATGCTACCACGCCCGGCTAATTTTTTTGATTTACTGTAGAGACGAGGTCCTGCCAAGTTGCCCGGGCTCGGCTTGAACCCACGGGTTTAGGCAATCCACTCTCCTTGGCTTCCCAAAGTGCTGGGATGACAGGCTGAGCCACCGAGCTCGGCCTGTACCCCACATCTTAAAAAAAATTTTTTTGAAGTGCAAATTGCAAGCTATTGCTCTGTACAGTGATCACGCATGATTTAGAGACCAAGAGGCTTTTTCTAGAAACTTAACAATCTTTCCCAAGGGCCTGCCAAGGCCTAGATGGGTGGTTTAGAGGCTAGAAGTCCAGCTGTAGAGATGATTAAGCAGGAGAAGAAGCCACGTTAACTCGACGAGAGGCAAGTGGCAGCATCTGATGGTTATTTCTTCAAAGTCAGGCAGTGATTCAAGGGAAGAGTAAAGACTACTCGGAAGGCTGAGGCGGAAGGATCACCGGAGCCCATCAGGTTGAGGCTGTGGTGGCCGGGAGCGGCCACTGCACTCCAGTCTGGGCGACAGAGTGAGACTCCAACTCAAAAAAAAAAAAAAAAAGAGTAAAGAATGACGAGGTGGGTACCTGCATAATGAATGCATTTGTATTCATTATGAATGAATTTGTATACCTCACCCGGAATTGTACCCCACATCTTTAAAATTAAAAAAATTAAAAAGTAAAAAAAAGAATGGCACGACTCAGAATGAGGGTATGCCAATACGAGAGGAAGAGTGCACCACCAGTGAGATCTCAAAGAGAGCTTCAGAATTGAAGTAAGACTTTTTCCAGAATAAGTCATACTACTTTTCTATGTAATCCTGCTGGCATTTTCCCTTTTAAAATGTACCTTTTGCAGCTGGGCTCGGTGGCTCAGCCTGTAATCCCGCGCCTTTGGGAGGCTGGGGTGAGTGGATTGCCTGAGCCCGCGGGTTCGAGACCCGCCTGGGCAGCGAGACCTCATCTCTACAATAAATCAAAAAATCAGCCGGGCGTGGTAGCGCGTGCCTGTAATTCCGGCTACTTGGAAGGCTGAGGCGGAAGGATCGCCGGAGCCCAGCGGGTCGAGGCTGCGGTGGCTGGGAGCGGCCACTGCACTCCAGTCTGGGCGACAGAGTGAGACTCCGACTCAAAAAAAAAAAAAAAAAATACCCCACACCAGTAATCCTAGCATTTAGGGAGGTTGAGGTGAGAGGATTGCTTGAGTCCAGGAGTTCAAGACCAGTTGGGGCAACGTGGCAAGACTTTGTCTCTATAAAAGGTAAAAAAATGAAAAAAAATAAAAAAAAATGCCAGGTGTGGTGGTGCATACCTGTAGTCCCAGCTACTCAGGAGGCTGAAGTGAAAGAATCACCTAAACCCAGGAGGTTGAGACTGGTGATCCATGATCAAGCCACTAAACTTCAGCCTGGGCAACAGAGTGAGATCTTGAGTCAAAAAAAAAAAAAAAAAAAAGAAGAAGAAAATAAATATCCTAAATACAAAAAAGCACTATAGTCCTTTTTATATTAATTTATTATAGTAAAGAACATAAAGCTACCCTAATAATAACTGGAGAAGGAAAAGAAAACAATGACACATTTCCTTAAACAACTATTTTTTAGTAATTAAATATAATGATTAGGAAACTATTTGGAGAAAGCCGGGGTAATAAAAGAGCCAGTTCTGAAATAACACGAACCTGCCTGAATTATGATTCTAGCTCCCTCTACTGTTTTTTAGTTCATGATCCTGGACATATTATTACCTCATTTTCCCAAGTCTCAATATTTTCATCTATAAAATGGGGCTAATGATACATCCTCAATAAAATCAATGTGAAGATTTAATTAAATAAAACACAAAGCATTATTTTGACACATAACAGCTGTTAAATAAATATTAAGTCTCTTTCCACAAGTCCTTATATAGCCTATGTAAAAATGCTTATGCTGTCAACAAAGTTGACAAACAAAAAAATACATTGCTGAGAAAATATAATGATAAAATTAAGTTGAAAAGTTGAGTAGATCAATTATTTTTGAAGAATTTGAAAAGGCTTTGAAGATCTTTCTACTTTTTAAAAAAGACACCAAGACCAAATAATTTCATAGCTATTTTAAAAATTATCTTTTTAAGTAAGATAATTCTAATGTAATTGAAATTTTTCTAGGTTATAGAAAAATAAGGAAAATCTTGGGCCAGGTGTGGTGTCTCACACCTATAATCCAAGCACTTTGGGAGGCCAAGGCGGGAGGATTGCTTGAGTTCAGGAGTTCAAGAGCAGCTTGGGCAATGTAGCAAGACCTCATCTCTATAAAAAGTCAAAAAAAGCAGCCAGGTGTAGTGGTGGCCCAGCTCCACAGGAGACTGAGGCAGAAGATGGCCTGAGCCCAGGAGGTGGAGGCTGTGGTGATTTGTGATCATGTCACTGCATTCCAGCCTGGGTGATAGAGTAAGACTCTGATAAAAAAAAAAAAAAAAAAAAGAAGAAAGGAAGGAAGGAAGGAAAAGAAAAAAAAGGAAAACTCTCATTACCACTATCATACACTTAATGAAAAAATTAAATAAAAAACAGTATACCCTTCACAGAACAAAATCATTATAGATTCAGATGAAAAACGTCTAAATATTAACAAATAGAATTCAGGAGTGTATCAAAAGATCTATATCTTGTGATTGAGCACACATAGCAGCCATGTATAGACGATCAACATTAGGGAATCAGCATAATTCACTACAACAATCAACTAAAAGACAAAAACCAAATCTATCAATAGCAGCTAACAAGTCTGATAACACTGAGTATCCATTCTTAATAAGAAGCTTTAGTAAAATAGAACAAAAAGGAAACTACTTAAGTATAATGTAGATTACTTACCAAAGATAGCAAATATCATTATAAAAGGCTCTAAACCATTTATACTAACATTAGAAGATGGATAATCATGTCTACTGTCACTATTATTAGTAAACATTATTAGTAAACATTATTATAAAGACAATGAAAAAACTAGTATAAATATTTGAAAATAAAGATAAGAGGCCAAGCCGGGCTCGGTGGCTCAGCCTATAATTCCGCGCTTTTGAGAGGCTGAGGTGAGTGAATTGCCTGAGCCCGCGGGTTCGAGACACACCTGGGCAACTTGGTGAGACCTCATCTCTACAATAAATCAAAAAATTAGCCGGGTGTGGTAGCACGCGCCTGTAGTTCCAGCTACTTGGAAGGCTGAGGCAGAAGGATTGCCGGAGCCCAGCAGGTCGAGGCTGCAGTGGCCGGGAGCGGCCATTGCACTCCAGTCTGGGCGACAGAGTGAGACGCCAACTCAAAAAAAAAAAAAAAAAAAAAAAAAAAAAAAATGATAAGAGGCTGGGCGTGGTGGCTCACACCTGTAATCCTAGCACTTTGGTAGGTGGAGGCAGAAGGATCACTTGAACCCAGGAGTTTGAAACCAGCCTGGGGAACATAGTGAGACCTTGTTTCTACAAAACATTTAAAAGACATAGCTGGGTGTGGTGGCATGTGCCTGTAGTCCCAGGTACTCAGGAGGTTGATGCAGGAGGATCACTTGAACCCAGGAGTTGGAGGCTGCAGTGAGCCATAATCATGCCACTGCATTCCAACTTGAGTGACAGGGTGATACTCCACCTCAAAATAAAAAAGATAAAAATTACCTAGAAAATACATAATCATTTGTACATTTTTCAGTAATTAATAGAAGAATTTGGTACAGTGACTGAATAGAAAATAAATACACAAAAAATGAAGACTATACAAAACAGCTAGAGCCGGGCTCGGTGGCTCAGCCTGTAATCCCGCGCCTTTGGGAGGCTGAGGTGAGTGGATTGCCTGAGCCTGCGGGTTTGAGACCCACCTGGGCAGCGAGACCTCATCTCTACAATAAATAAAAAAAAAATCAGCCGAGCGTGGTAGCGCATGCCTGTAATTCTGGCTACTCGGAAGGCTGAGGCGGAAGGATCGCTGGAGCCCAGCAGGTCGAGGCTGCGGTGGCCGGGAGCGGCCACTGCACTCCAGTCTGGGCAACAGAGTGAGACTCCAACTCAAAAAAATAAATAAATAAAATAAAATAATTTAAAAAATTTAAAAAAAAGCTAGAAATGGAAATGGGGAAAAATACCATTCACAACAATAAAAGCTATAAAATATTTTAAAATTCCACAAAAAGTGCAAGCTTTAAGAAGAAAATGGAATATAAAATCTCACTGAAAGATCTAAAACAAGGATCAGACAAATGGAAAAAGCTATATTGTTCTTGGATGATAAGATTTTATATAAGAAAAATGTAAATTTTCCCAACGAAGATATAAATCAAATGCAATTCCAATGAGAATCCCATTTTTTTGTAATGTGTAAAATGATCTTGGAGTTAATTTGTTCATATAGAAAAATAAATGTCAGAAAAAGCAAATGACAAAAAAAGAATAATAGTTGAATTGCCTCATCAAATATTTTTTAAAACACTGAAGAACATCTATAATCTGGGATTTTTTTTAAAAAAAAGAAATAGATCAGAATGGAATAGAGAGCCTATAATAGATCTCAGTGTATATGGAAATTTAATGTGTGATGAAAATCGACATTTTAATTCCATAAAGGAAAAGAATGATTTATTTAATAACCAGTGCAGGCACAAGTGACTGTTCATCAGATAAGGAAGGTGAACATTCCATTATGCCATATATAAAAACAAATTTCAGACAAATTAAACACTTTAAACAATTAGAAAAACCTTGGAAGAAAACTCAGGAAAACATACAATGTATATAAAACCTTGAGATTGCAGAGTGCTTTTAAATGAACTCAAGAAACCTAAAAGCAATTAAGAAAAAATATCTATTTGACTTCATATATTAAAAAAATTTAATAGCACAGGTGACCACGAAATCAAAAGACCAAAAGATAGACGGGAAAAATATTGCATGTGACAAATAGTGTTAATAGCTATTATATAGAAACTCTTACTAATTGATACAGAAAAGACAGACAACTCAAAAGAAAATTAGACAAATCCAAGGAATAGATAATTTCCAGAGGAGCAAGTCTATGCCTCCAGTAAGTATAGGTAGAGATGCTCATTCAGTAGTACTAGCAATCAGCAAAAGTAACTGTGAAATGCCATTTATCAGCCATCCGACTGACAATAACTAGAAGTGTTACCATCCACTATTAACTAGGGTGCAGGAAAAAAGGGATGCATGCAACATTCCTGGGGAAAATGAGCAATCTATAGCCTTTTTGGAAAGCAACCTAGCCACATCTATGCAAACCCCACATAAATAAAAACACTAATATGTACGGCTCTGTGTACCAAGATGTTTGTTGTGGCATTGTTTACAGTGGCACAATAATGGCAATAAAAGGAACGTCCATCAGTAGAGGAATGATTAACACAGTTCATTTGTACTGTAGAATATTATGCAGTCGATAAAAATAATTCCTTAGTTATATACTGATTAACTTGGAGAGATTACCACGATGTATTGAGAGTAAGATCCAGAAAGATATAGCATGAGTCTACAATGACAGCCCCACTTCATATATGTATATTCAGTATATATACGCTTGTGTGTGATTATATGAGGACAGAAAAAAGAATGAGAGAGTACCAGAGATTGTTAACATCGACTGGGACTGGGGAGGACCACTCATACCCTCTGCTCAAACAGCCACAATAAAAACAACACAAATACTAATGATACAAATTTTATTTTATTTTATTTTTTGAATTGGAGTCTCATTCTGTCGCCTAGGCTGGAGTGCAGTGGCATGCTCGTGGCCACCACAGCCTCGACCTGCTGGGCCCAGGTGATCCTTCTGCCTCAGCCTTCCAAGTAGCCTGACTAATGTTTTATTTTTATTTTTTGTAGAGATGAGGTCTCACCAAGTTGCCTAGGCTGGTCTTGAACTTCTGGGCTCAGGCAGGCCTCTCACCTTGACCTCCCAAAGTGCTGGGATTATAGGTGTGAGCCACCGCGCCTGACCAATAATACAAATTTTAAAAGAAAAGTGCTTATGCTATAACATAGATGGAAAAGATAGACACAAAATTATAGATTGTCTCCATTAATGATTATGTAAAACATTCCAGAGGAAAAGGAATTGACAGACAATACAAACAAATGATCATGATGGTTGTTTAAGGAGAGGCATTATCGTCGTTTTCTCTCCTATACGCTTCCCAGATTTTCTCTGATGTGGTTTTGTTGCCTTTGTAATTAACTGAATAAAATAAAATTTCTAATTTACTTTCTCTCAATCACATGCCTCTTATTATGTCTTGAAATCAGTGGCCACATGTACATATGTAAGCATGAAGACATTCTTGCTCAAGAAGTGTAAATATGGCCAGGGGCAGTGGCTCATGCCTGTAATCCCAGCACTTTGGGAAGCTGAAGTGGGAGGATTGCTTGAGCCCAGGAGTTCAAGAGCAGTCTTGGCAACATAGCGAGGCCTCATCTCTGCAATTAAAAAGAAAAGGGTAAATTTTTATTTTACCTATGATATATTATTTTGTTTTTTGCTTTTAATTAGTTATAGATTAGATAAGTAAATCCTCAAGAATAAATTACTCATAAAAATTCTATAAAGATATGGCATTACATATTTCAAGACCTTTTCCCCCCTCAAATTGTATTTCTAAAAATAATTTTATTTTTTCTTTTTTTGAGTTGGAGTCTGACTCCACCACCCAGACTGGAGTGCAGAGGCTGCTCCCGGCCACCGCAGCCTCGACCTACTGGGCTCTGGCGATCCTTCCACCTAAGCCTTCCAAGTAGCTGGAACTACAGGCACGCGCTACCACGCCCGGCTAATTTTTGATTTATTGTAAAGAA
>NW_007253977.1:251109-253769 GCF_000164805.1 Carlito syrichta
CAACATGGCAAGACATCATCTCTACAATTAAAAAAAAATTAGCTGGGCATAGTAGCATGTACCTGTAGTACCACCTACTTGGAAGGCTGAGGTGGAAGGATTGTCAGAGCCCAGCAGGTGGACGCTGGGGTGGCCGTGAGCATGCCACTGCACTCCAGCCTGGGTGACAGAGCGAAACTCCAACTCAAAAAATATATAATAATAATAATTTTCAGTCAGGGCACCTATAATCTCCACACTTTGAGAGGCCGATGCAAGAGGATTGCCTGAGCCAGGAGTTTGAAACCAGCCTGGGCAACATGACAAGACCTCATCTCTACAATAAATAAAAAAATCAGCCAGGCGTGGTGACACACACCTGTAGTCCTAGATACTTGAGAGACTGAGGCAGAAGGATCACCTGAGCCCAGCAAGTTGAGGGTTCAGTAGCAGTGATCATGCCACTATACTCTAGTCTGGACAACAGAGTGAGACTCCAACTCAAAAAAAAAAAAATTCAAAGCTGTGTGGTTTTGGACTAGTCACTTCTCTTCTCTCCAGGCCTCAGTTGCTTCACCTATAAATAAAGAAGTTGGATGAAATAATTTTCTCTGAGCCTCTTAGGCTTTAACATTCTGTGATCTAATTATATTCATCATGGAATACATTAGATATCAAATATATGAATGCTTATTAAGAGAAGGAAGTTTTCTTCTTAATAATGCTCGTAACAGCCATATAAAGAGACTCAAGATAACTAGGAAAGATGCCCTATCTTGGCATTACTTTCATTCTCACATGAAAAATGTGCAAGAGTTCAAAGTATATGGCTTTGACGTTGGGCCTTTCTTTATATATCTCATTTATAATTGTGTAGCTGTTCCCCAATGCCTTTTTATCCATGGGTATCTTTCCACCCTTGCCAATCGATTATTGCTTTACAGTCTACAGTATGTGAACGAAAAGTCTTAAGTCAATTTTTTTTCAGGTAGAATTCACATAGAATAAAATGCACCCACTCAGAATACACATTCAATGAGTTCTGGCAAATTGATGCACCCATATACCGCAATCAAGCAACAGGAAATTTCTATCACACTCAGAAAGTTCTCTGTGTCTCTTCCCAGTCGTCCACCCACCTCTTGCCCTAGTCAACTGCTGATCTACATTTTGTCGTGATAGATTAGACTTGTCTTTTCTAGAGGGATGAACAAGGTTTGAAGTTGTGTTTTCTCAATTTTGGATAGTGTTAACAGATTTAGATTTCCATCAGGTTTCTTGGTTGTAAGCAACAGAAAAATCCGGCTGATTTAAGCAGCAAAGGAATTTGCTGAAACAAGATGGGCAACTCATAGATTCACTGGGAGACTGGAGAACCCAGTTTGGGATTTTGTGGCCAGCAACAATGCCCCAAATCATATAGTACAACTGTTCTGGTGAGGAAAGCATCCAGGTGTAGCTTAAGTTTTGGAAACTGTCTTTCCCAGATAAGGGTCACTATTGCTATACTTACCACTATTATTCTTGCCACCACTGCTGTCTTAGCGACTCTTTATTTCTTAGAAGGTAGAAAGAATATAGATACATCTGCCTTAGGAAATATTTCTGCAACTGTCAGTGTCAACGGGGGTGGATGCGTCTGAGAGGTCATGTTATCTATCATGCCTTAGCTACAAGGGAGGCGAGGAGAACTTGGCACTTTCAGTCTTTAGAGTGGGAGGTATCTATCTATCAAGTCTCATGAGGCAGGGGAACTCTGCCTTTCAATCATAGGAAAGAGGTAAAATGCTGGACGGCTAAAAAGAGGACTAGCGTTCACGACACTGCTTGTTAGTTAGACTGAATTTTGAACTCACAGTTTTGTGTCTAATGGTCACTATAGCAAGGTCACATTTTATAAGCATCTCCTGGGTGCAAAGGACTCTACCAGATGCTGAAACTGGGGACAGAGCCATCAAGGAGCTTAACTGTTTAATGACATAGAAACAGGTGTATTGGCCTTCATACTTGCTCAAGTTTTTTCTTCTTTTTTTTTTTTTTTTTTTGAGTTGGAGTCTCACTCTGTCGCCCCGACTGGAGTGCAGTGGCCGCTCCCGGCCACCGCAGCCTTGACCTGCTGGGCTCCGGCGATCCTTCCGCCTCGGCTTTCCGAGTTGCCGGAATTACAGGCATGCGCTACCACGCCTGGCTGATTTTTTGATTTATTGTAGAGATGAGGTCTCGCTGCCCAGGCGGGTCTCGAACCCCCGGACTCAGGCAATCCACTCACCTCAGCCTCCCAAAGGCGTGGGATTATAGGCTGAGCCACTGAACCCGGCTTAAGTTTTTTCTTCTTAAGATGATTTCCCTAAATTACGTGCTAATAAAATCAGTGGGTCTAAATGAGTTGACTTGATCCCAAAAAATGTAGCACATTAAAAAAAACACGAAAGATCATAATACTGTAAGAAAAGGATTGTCAGTAGTGGGAAATTGCCGGGGCAGGGGTGGGATTGGCAGTAGTGGGATTCTGCCAGGGGAGGGGGGCACACCTCATCAACAAGGGTAGCTGCATAATGAACATTTGTATACTTAACCCTGAATTGTACCCCACATCTTTAACATTAAAAGTTTTTTTAAAAACTACCCTAGCCGGGCTCGGTGGCTCAGCCTGTAATCCCGCGCCTTTGGGAGGCTGAGGT
>NW_007253977.1:253944-282958 GCF_000164805.1 Carlito syrichta
AGCCCAGCAGGTCGAGGCTGTGGTGGCTGGGAGCGGCCACTGCGCTCCAGTCTGGGCGACCCAGTGAGACTCCAACTCAAAAGAAAAAACCAAAAAAAAACTACCCTAAATATGAGTCATGAATTTCAAACTGACTTACAAAATGATATTTACTGTCAAGTTAAATATTTACTCAATTTATTATTTTTACTCTTCTGAAATTGCATAAATGCCAAGCTGTGTCCTTTTCAATTTTTTAAAGTCTGCACATTAAGTCCAGTTTCTTCGCCAGTTCTACCTGCTACCCCTGACTCTTGATTTCCATTGGCAGGTGCAAGGGAGAGGAGGAGGCCTGAGTTGGGACAATGATGATGTGATGTTGAAGAAGAAGCTGGAGGAGAGAAGCAACCGGCACCATGGAAAAAACCAAGACAAAGCAAGGTCAGATCTCCCCTATGACTTGCTTTAGGACTCAGGATTGAAGGAACATAGGTTTCACCACTGTTTCAAAATGTGACAATGTGTTAGCTTAAGTATTTTCATTTCCCTGTCATCATGTAACGAGCATGAAGAATATAGATTGGTACTGGAAAATAGAAAATGCCAGGTATATGTATAACATATATAATATTCTAACTATATAAAATATATAAATATGTATTACATATTATTTGGTGTGAGTTGTTTACTTATTTTTCTTAGCAGTAACTTTAGGACTGCCTCAGAACAATAAGACAGAGTCAACTAATAGACATCTAACACCTTCTAGCCCAGGCTAGAAGCGTAAGTGCTTTGTCTTTCAATCTTTACCATCTAGAAGCAACCGTATAGAAGCACGTTCTGTTACCATCTCCCGTTTACAGAGGAGGAAACAGTCATGGAGAAGTCAGATGACAGCTATGAAGTGTCATGGTTAGGTCTGGAATCCTGGTCTTTGTTTCCAAGTCCTGGTTCTTGCCATTATACCAGGCTGTCGGGACACTGTATAAAATGCGCTAGCCGGGCTCGGTGGCTCAGCCTGTAATCCCGTGCCTTTGGGAGGCTGAGGTGAGTGGATTGCCTGAGCCCGCGGGTTCGAGACCTGCCTGGGCAGCGAGACCTCATCTCTACAATAAATCAAAAAAATCAGCTGGGCGTGGTAGCGCATGCCTGTAATTCCAGCTACTTGGAAGGCTGAGGTGGAAGGATCGCCGGAGCCCAGCAGGTCGAGGCTGCGGTGGCCGGGAGCGGCCACTGCACTCCAGTCTGGGCGACAGAGTGAGACTCAAAAAAAAAAAATGTGCTAAATAATCTTTACTTGAGTTTGTGCAGGACTTTGGTCAACTCAAACCATCAGGATTTTACAGGGACAGCTGTCTGTGTATGTAAATTCTGGGCTGAGGGGATATGTTATTTATGAACCAAACATACTGAGGCTGGCTCCTCTAAGGAGGGGTTTCCTGCACCAGAACATCTCAGGGGAACAGTTTACACATCCACACTACCAGATGTTTGCAACCAGGGGTTTCAGCTGTAAACTGCTTGATTCACATAATGTGACAAATTGGAAAAGTCGCTAAATTCTGCAACAAGCAGAATCCAATGTGGTTCTGAAAAGTGCATTAGAAGCCAACCCTCTTTTCTCCCTAGGTTGCAAATGGTTTTTATACCCTTGCCCTGTGTTTCTCAGTCCCTGGTGTTGACAATACCGTTTTCTTCTGTCTACATCCTTCCCAGAGCTTTTGCACTGACAATTCCCTTCTGCCAGCCCTCTTGCCCAAGACAGCAAGCGTCCCTTAGCAGATCTTGGCAGTGACGGCAGGGCACGTTCAGAAGTTTGAGGTCAAAGGTAGGAGAAGTCAGGAACATGTGGCCCAGGCCTCCTTTGCTTGGTGCCTGGTGAAAAGCCGCCTTGTCGACTGTTGAACTGTCCCCTTGGGTAGATGTCAGTCCTCCTTAAGAACATTCCCTTCTGGTTATGTCATAAGTTATGTCATAAGCACTCCTCATTGGGTTGGGCCGATCCACCATCCCTCTGTGGTAGAACATGGTTTTCTTTTTTCTTGAGTTGGAGTCTCACTCTGTCACCCAGACTGGAGTTCTGTGGCCGCTCCTGGCCACCGCAACCTCGACCTGCTGGGCTCCGGCGATCCTTCCGCCTCAGCCTTCCAAGTAGTAGGAATTACAGGCATGCGCTACCACGCCCGGCTGATTTTTTGATTTATTGTAGAGATGAGGTCTCGCTGCCCAGGCGGGTCTCGAACCCGCGGACTCAGGCAATCCACTCACCTCAGCCTCCCAAAGGCGTGGGATTGCAGGCTGAGCCAACGAGCCCAGCTAGAACATGGTTTTCTACCAGAAAAGTATGTCAGGTAGTTATGGTTTGGTCATGAGAATGTGTGAATACAAAAACCACTTACACCAACTTCTCTTTTGTTCCTTTTGAGAAACTGGTTTCCTGTCATGCAGACACAGACATAGGACCCTATGCCTTCCCTTGTTCCCTGCATGCCTCTGAGGAGAACAGGACAGAACAGAATGAGTTGTGTTGATTGAACAAAGCTCTTTCTCCCTACAGGAGAGAATGAACACATGCCGGTGAATAATCCTTCCACACAGATTTACCAGGTAAAGACCAACAGCGTGTTTTAAATGCTCCCATGTGTAACCAAGATGACTGTTCTTGACATGTAGAGAACTTTAGCACTCACTACTGCTTCCACACGCATCATTGCATTTGTTCTCTTAACAAGACTGCAAGATAGGCAGGGCAGAGGGTGTCAACTCTAATGTACTTTAGAGAGAATTTTTTTTTTTTTTTTTTTTTTTGAGTTGGAGTCTCACTCTGTCGCCCAGACTGGAGCACAGTGGCCGCTCTAGGCCACCGCAGCCTTGACCCGCTGGGTCCCAGCGATCCTTCCGCCTCAGCCTTCCAAGTAGCCGGAATTACAGGCATGCGCTACCATGCCCGGCTGATTTTTTGATTTATTGTAGAGATGAGGTCTCACTGCCCAGGCAGGTCTCGAACCCGCAGGCTCAGGCAATCCACTCACCTCAGCCTCCCAAAGGCGCGGGATTACAGGCTGAGCCACCGAGCCCGGTGAGAATTTTTTTTTTTCTTGGAGACAGGGGCCTCACTACATAGCCCAGGCTGGTCTTGAACTCCTGGGCTCGAGCTCAGCTTCCCAAGTAACTGAGACTACAGGTGCGTGTCACTGTGCCTGGCCGAGAACTGACTATTGAAGGATGGGTTATCCAGTTTATAAAACACAGCATCCCACCCTCACCTCCACTCTACTTCTCTTGCCTGTTGCTACCTCTGCTATGGTCATTATCCCGAGCAGCAACATTTCCATCAGAGAGGAAGGGAGAGCAAGATCTGTTTGACTTTCTTTTTTCTTTTCTTTTCTTCCCTCTCCCTTCCTTCCCCCCGCAACCCCCATCTCACTCTGTTGCCTAGGCTGGAGTGCAGTGGCATAATCACAGGTCACTGCAGCCTCAGTCTCTGGAGCTTGGGCGATCTGTCCACCTCAGCCTCCTGAGTAGCTGGGACTATGGGTGCGTGCCCCTCTGCCCAGCGAATTTTTTGATTTTTTTGGTAGAGATGAAGCCTTGCTATGTTGTCTAGGCTGGTCTCGAACCCCTGGGCTCAAGCCATCCTCCCGCCTCAGCGTCCTGAGCAGCTGGCACTACAGACACACGCCACCATGTTTTAAATTTTTTGAATTCTTTCCAATTTCTTGTAGAGACGAGGTCTCACTGAGTCGCCCCGGCTGGTCTCAAACTCCTAGGCTCAAGAAGTCCCCCTGCCTCGGCCTCCCAAAGTGCTGAGATTATAGGTGTGAGCCTCTGTGTTGGGCCAAGATCTGTTTTTTTGTTTGTTTGTTTGTTTTTAGTTTCCTATTTCAGCAGGGAGCGTTAAGGATTGAAAGGGGATTAGCATTGCAAATGTCCAAATATAGTTATAGGAAAAAATGGTTAAACTCCTTTTAAGCAATGAGAGTAATTTAATTTCAAGGAAGGTGAAAGTTCTGTAAAAGCCTCTTTGCTGTAAGAGTCATATCGGGCTGCTTTGGCTCTTAAAATAGTTATTGATTTGGCTTCTCTCTCCCAACTGTATATTTATTTATTTATTTTGAGTAAGAGTCTCATTCTGTCACCCAGGCTGGAGTGCAGTGGCACACCTATGGCCATCGCAGCCTCCCTGCTGGGCTCAGGTGATCCGTCCACCTCAGCTGTTCAAGTAGCTAGAACCACAGGCATGCATCACCACGCCCAGCTAATTTTTTGACTTATTGTGAAGATTAGGTCTCGCCAAGTTGCCCGGGCTGTTCTCGAACCTGTGGGCTCAGGTAATCCTCTCGCCTCTGCCTCCCAAACTGCTGGGATTACAGACGTGAGCCACCGTACCAGGCTTCCCAACTATAAAATTAAAGTACATTTCTGTTCTTATACACCATGGAAGTTCATTCTGATGTCATGTGTAACATGAAAGCAGCTTGGGCTAGGGAAACCCATGCACCTCTCTAGACCCCAGGCAGTGTTATCTGGAAAACATGAGAAGGGAGCGATTGGTGGGGGCTAGGAGAAGTGTTGCTTTCCAAGTCGGCCCTAAGGTTTGAGCTTCTGGGAACTAGGAAGAACAGTGGTCTCTGGAGCAGAAATACAGAAGTCCAGAGGAGCAGATGTTTTAAGGGAAATGTTATTTAGACTTCTTGAGTTTAAGTGAGTGTAAAGCGAGAATAACAACCCGTTCTGAGGACTATCACACAAGAGAGTGTTGCTGTGGGCCCAGCTGGGGCCAGCGAGCACAGGTTTATGAAGACATGTTAAAATCATGTTGCTTCTAGACTCAGACCGGCTGTGGGACAGGGTGTAGGAAACAGCTTCATTTCAACTGAATGCATATTTTATTGAACAGTTACGATGTGCAAAGTCTATTGCATGGCCTAATGGGAAATTAATAAAATAGATTTTCTCATGGATCTTTAAGTGTTCACAACCTGAAAAATAAATACACTATATAACTCATACAAGGTAGGCTGTTGAAAGGATTACCATGGAAGCACTGACCAAGTTCCATGGGGGAGGGACGAATTAGTATCGGATGGAAGATTTGAACCCGCACATAAGGACAAGATCATTTGACAAGTGGGGAGGGGGAAGCTTACTTTGGGCAGAGGGACCAGCTTGAATCAAGGCTTGGAAGCCAGAGCGGGTCTTCACTCAGTGTTGACTTGATGCCTCCCTGATCTGAGATTTCCAAATGCTTTCCCTGCCCACCTTCCCTCTGTTCTGACCTGCGTGTGGCATTTGAGTGAGCGTGAGTACCGCTTTAAATTCAGGTATGATTTCAAGTCTATTACAGAGTTTTTGTAGGTCACTCCCTGAATGTTGGCTAAATATAGCTGCCCTGGGGGTGGCCTCATTATCTTATTGTATCACAAATCCAAGTACAACTGTTCACAGTGGAACACACCGGGCAATGGAAGTGAAACTGGTCATAACCCCATCCTTGTTTTAAAAAAAACACTTCCTAAGCCCCGCGTTCCTGCAAACAACATTTAACCAAAAGAAGAAGAAGAAAGAGGTGAAGTAAAGAAAGAAGAGGACGAGGAAGGAGGGAAGTAGGGGAGGAATCAGCTGTAACAGAAGCAAATCCATGCTAGAAGGGAGGGTAACTGAAGCCAAATAGAAAATTTCAGCAATTTTCTATCTCCTTATTTCATTTTCTTGATAGATCCCAGCCCTACCTGACATGACTATACACATGAACTTTTTGTTTTTGCCTGTCTCCTCATCTAGAATGTAAGCTCTAAGGGCAGGAATTTAGTCCATTTGGCTTTCTGTTGTATTCTCAGTATGAAGTACAGTGCCTGGCATATAAAGACATTTTCAACAAATATGAGTTGAATGAATGAATATATACGAGATGTGTATATTGCTCTGAGCTAAGAAGTCTGACGCAGTGATTCACTCTGGTGCCAAACAGTGTTGGGAGAAATATCTGGTTCTTTGGGGGAAAAAAGGAAGAGATTCTTACTTTATCCCTTAATCAAAACAAAGGGCTAAACACAAAAAATCAAACCACAACATTTTAGAATAAGTGAATATTTGTTTTGTCTCTGGATGTGAAATGTCTTTCTAAGTAAAAATGTGCTGGAAGAAATCACAAAGAAAGGGATTTGGAATTCATTCATATCACAATTAAAAATTTTTCCAACTTAAAAATATTTTAAATAAATTCAAAGGCAGCCAGGCGTAGTGGCTCATGCCTATAATCCCGGCACTTTGGGAGGCAGAGGTGAGAGAACTGTCTGAGCCCAGGGGTTTGAGGTAAGCCTGGACAACTTGGTGAGACCTTGTGTCTACAATTAAAAAAAAAATTAGCCAGGTGGCATGCACCTGTCGTCCAGCTACTTGGAAGGCTAAGGAGGAAGGCTCGCCTGAGTCCAGCAGGTCAAGGTTGAGGTGGCTGTGAATGTGCCACTGCATTCCAGCCTGAGTGACAGAGTGAGACTCAAAAAAAAAAAAAAGAAAAGACAAATTGGAACAACACTTACAAGTATTTTAAAGGTTTACTTATAAATAGTTCATGAAACTCAATAAAAATGGAAACTTCCAAGACCCCAGTAGAAAATGGGCAAAGAACACAAACAGACAATTTACAAAAGTAAAATTACAAATTACTAATGGACAGAAGAAAAGCTTGAAGCTTAAAAAAGCAACGATTAAAATAAGGAGGATGCTATTTTGACTACCTAACTGGCAAATACTAAAATAATATTTTGTTCTGATGACTGCGTGTAATTGGTAAGTAACTTTTAGGAAAACTATTAGTTAAAATGCAGCAAGTGCGTTAAAATAGTCAATCCATCATTGGCTCCCTGTTCTAAATCCTTTGGATGGACTTGACTTCCTTGGTGACCATACGATGCAGGAACTCTAATCAGGTCACAGAAGTCAACAGGAGAGTGAGCGCTACTCTCCTGGAGAAGGACCACCAGAACAGGCGAATCCGTGTGGGTACGCCAGCTGCTCCTTGGATTTGCAGTATGTTCCCTTTGATTTGAACCCAAGCCTATTCCCTTTTTCTCTCATCCTTCGTCCACTGCATATGTCTCTTTCAAAGTCATTGAATCAGAGCTCTTTTCCAGAGCCAGGTGGTATTGTTTCACCCTTGATTACTTAATTTTGCATATGGATTAAAAGTATAATCCTCTTAACATGAGAAGGAATCCCACAATTAAGGCAATAGATATGGAAACGGCACAATTTAGTGCTAGCCAAGCTCACACTAATGATTTGAGCTGCAGTTGCTTTTTAGGCTCTCTTGCAGCCTTAGGAATGTAAACACTGCAGCTTCCTCCATGTCTATGGCTTAATTTTCTTATTTTGACTTGGAGTCTCACTCTGTCGCCCAGACTGGAGTGCAGTGGCCGCTTCCGGTCACCGCAGCCTTGACCTGCTGGGCTCCGGCGATCCTTCCGCCTCAGCCTTCCAAGGAGCTGGAACTACAGGCGCGCGCTACCATGCTCGGCTGATTTTTGGTTTATTGTAGAGATGAGGTCTCGCCAAGTTCCCGGGGGTGGGGAGGCGCGAGGCTCGAACCCGCGGGCTCAGGCAATTCACTCACCTAGGCCTCCCAAAGCGCGGGATTACAGACTGAGCCACCGAGCCCGGCTGGCTTAAGTTTTATATATCTTTTTTTGGTTCGTTTTTTTGAGTCGGAGTCTGTCTCTTGTTGCCCCAACTGGAGTGCAGTGGCACACTCACAGCCTTGAACTGCTGGGTTTAGACAATCCTTCTGGCTCAATGTTCCAAGTAGCTGGTACTACAGGTGTGAGCCGTCATGCCTGGTTAA
This sequence comes from Carlito syrichta, assembly GCF_000164805.1. Lineage (NCBI taxonomy): Eukaryota > Metazoa > Chordata > Mammalia > Primates > Tarsiidae > Carlito > Carlito syrichta. The sequence continues at coordinate 261,767 of NW_007253977.1, forward strand.
TTTTTTGATTTATTGTAGAGACGAAGCCTCGCCAAGTTGCTCAAGCTAGTCTCAAACTCCTGGACTCAGGCAATCCTCTTTCAAAGTGTTGAGATTACAGGAGTGAGCCACCATGCTCAGCCATGTTTTATATCTTATTATTCAAGACATGTTTTTCTAAGTCCATTAATTTAGGAGATTGCATATCATATATAATGTCTCAAGAATATACAACCATATTGTTACAACTTTCCAAACCCTCTGATCAAATATATTTGTATAATTACTAACTAACTGAATGGATTACCTCTCTGCAATGTAGTAAATTTTCCCTTTGGATCAAATGTTACCTAACATCTTTGACTCACAGTTATTTCATATTTAGTAATTTATCTGGCAGGGCATGGTGGTGTGCACCTATAGTCCCAGCTTTGCAGGAGGCTGAGGCAGAAGGATTGCCTGAGTCCAGGAGATTGAGGCAGCACTGAGCCATGAGCACTCCAGACTGGGTGTCAGAGTGAGATCCCGACTCAAAAAAAAAAAAAAAAAGAATTTATTCTAAGAAAATAATCTAAAATATATATAAAACTTTAAATAAAACACTATATGACAGCATTACCTATAATATTGAAAAATTACAAACCACAAATTTTCAAACAAGAGTAATGGATAGGTAAAGTGTGTCACATTCATAGGATGGACTGAATAGTATATTGTCATTAAAAATGGACATTTAGAAACTTTTGAAGGATAAGGAAATGGACTTCTTAGAATCCTGGGAGGAAAAGGAGGGGGAAAATCAAAATGTATCTTCGGTGTGATTTCAGTCATGTTAATATCTGCATTTATATGCCTAGAGCAAAATAGAAGAAAATATGAACATTAATGGTTATAATGAAATAATGAGATTGGAGTGATTCTCTTTTTCTTCTTTATTTTTCTCTGTAATGAAAATAATTTTAGACAATAAATTAAGTGCCAAAAGGACCTCTCATTGAAAAACTATGGGAACCAGTCCTGCCATAATGGGTTTTATTGTCAAAACCGCCATTGAAAGTTTGCTAGGATCTGTAAGTCCTGGGTGAGGAATGTTCTCCAAACACCCGGAGACATGAACTCTTCTAGGCCAGCTGTGCATCCAAGGATCCTTGAGATAAAGCACACCAGGCTTCACACCAGCTTCTAGATGGCCTGTAAGGATGGTGGTTGGGGTCAACTTCTGCAGGGAGTGTAGAGGGAGGATTTGGGAACCTCACTCACTACAGTCAGATTGCTTACTGCTCACTTTGTATTTTAAATCATTGCATTTCTAGGGTTAATAAAGAGGGGCTAAAACTGGGAGATGGAAGTTGGCAGAAAAACTACGTTGCTTCTGCAGTGAGCTGGGTTTAGGGGAAGTAAAAGAAATGACCTTGGCATCCTTGCCAGCATGTATGTGCTACTACAAAACTCCTCAGCTCTTGCTCTTTCCAGTTAAAAGAATTTGGCATGCCTTAAGGAGGTTCCCCAAACCTTGACATGACTTTGCAGAGTTTCCAAGGCACAAGTTCAGTCCCTGAAATTGTCTTGGAGCAGCTTCATGACCTTGATAATGTGGCAGAAAGGAAGGGAAAGTCTGTGTAAAGCAAACGTTGGAATTTGTGGACATTAAGTCCGAGGACTGTGGGATGTTTAGTGGGAAAAAAAATCGGATAACGCTAAGATTCATCTTAAAAAGAGTTAAGACATCAAGGAAGGAAAGAAAATGAGAAACAGAGATTAAGAGCAGGAAATGGGAGGAATTCGGAGCCCTCTCCCCTATGGATTTGAGCCTAAGATGCCCTCTGTGGTGCCCTAGGCTTCCAAGTACAAGCCTCCCCTGAACCCGTCTTCCGTGGGAGCCCGCCTCCAGCGGCAGGATGGAGGGATCATAATCTCTCTAGAGCAGCTTCATGAAAAAATCAACGAGATGACGAACGTGTTCAACTCGCTGGAGAACAAGGTAGACACCCGTTTCTAGTCCTTGGGGTGGGCTGTGGGCCATCAAATAAGAAAGCCGAAGAGACAGTTGAGAAAAGATGTTAAGAAGGCCTGGCATGGTGGTTCCCGCCTATAATCTCAGAACTTTGGGAGGCTGAGGTGGGAGGATTGCTTGAGCCCAGGAGTTTGAGACCAGCCTGGGCAACATAGTGAGACCTCGTCTCTAATAAAAAATAGGGGGAAAAAAGATGATAAGACCATGTCTTTAGAGTATTTTTTATTCACAAGGTAGTGGTCAGGTTGGTATGGGAAACCCAGTCTGTGTCAGTTAAAGATATTAACAGCCCTCAGCATCTTAAAAGTGAGTGACATGCTGTCTTAGGTGTGTGATTGTGTCAAAATGGCTTCCTTTCCCTAGTTGGCCAGTTTTGTGAGCTGTTTACAAAGCAGTAATATTTCAGGTACCCCAAGGGCTCAAAGTAACATATGGGGAGGAAATGGCATGTAAACACACAATAGCTTCAGAATTACCAGAGTCCCGTGTAACCTGGCTGTTATGGGGAAATTCCAGTTTTTAATTTTTTGAGAGCTGAGGTTTTACAGGTGAGGGAAGGTCTTGTCCCTAGGACATGCTGCTGGTTTTGGCTTTCTGAGGAAAACTCCACACATGCACCTAAGGGAGCAGGGATCACGAAACCTATTTCTGTTAGATAGTGGTTCCTTTTTTTTTCTCCTTCCAAGCAGGAAACCTAAGATATCGGGTTTCTGTTCTTCAATTTTAAAACTTGAGCAAGTTTTTGCTTTGCCATTCTATAGCCATCAGTTTTGTTTATTTTGCTCACAGAAGATGAATTTACATAATGAAAATTACCAGGAAGTTGTTGATCTGGTGGTTTAATCCATCATGATGACTGAATTAGGACATGTGCCAAAATCCATTACAAAGATTAATTCTAATTAAAAACGATGGGACTGGAGAAACAGATTGCTCACGTTGTTTTCCCAGTCTTCTGGCCCTAAACACTTGACAGGCCCTGATTTTTTTTTTCCTCAAAATAATCTCTCTGAGCCAGACTCGGTGGCTCAGCCTGTAATCCCACGCCTTGGGAGGCTGAGGTGAGTGAATTGCCTGAGTCCGTGGGTTCGAGACGCGCCTGGGCAACTTGGTGAGACCTCATCTTTACAATAAATCAAAAAACTAGCCGGGTGTGGTAGCGCGCCTGTAGTTCCAGCCACTTTGGAAGGCTGAGGCGGAAGGATCACTGGAGCCCAGCAGGTCGAGGCTGCCGTGGCCGGAAGCGGCCACTGCACTCCAGTCTGGGCGACAGAGTGAGACTCCAACTCAGGAAAAAAAAAAAAAAAATCTCTCTGGTTCCTCATTTCTCCCTACTCCTAGCCCCAGAAAGAATTCCTTTGTGAGGTGCAGTGAGCTACAAAATTTTGTATTTTAAAAATATGATTCAGGAGACTAAGTCATTGTGTAGCGGGCGGTGCCAATGCAGATTGGAACCACTTGGATGATCTGATTCTGAAAATGTTTAGAAATACACATTAGAAAAAACTGTGTTAGGGAGCCTGGACTTTAGTTTTCATTCCTTTCAAATAAGAATACTTGACTGTGGAATGAACCTAAATGGTTCTGTTTTAAAGAGAGAAGCGGAGCTAAGAGTTCCTCTGCTTATCAGGGTGGAAGATCGTCAATGTCAAGAAAGTGCTCTTATCGTATTGTTATTAGTATCTTAACCTACTGTCTGTTGAAAATGCTTTTTTCATTTGCTCAATAAATAAAACTGAAATTTAGGACTGTTGCATTTTCTCCACATTTCTGTTTGTGTCTAACTTTTGGATTTTCCCTGTAAAGGGGGAGAAGCATTAAAATGTTTTGAACACCCGTGTACTGAGTATGTCTGTGGTAGGTGGCTGGCCTAAGTTCACACACTTTCAACACAGCCCAGGGAAATAGATACGATAGCATCTTATGGATGAGGAGAGTGCTACACAGAAGTCAGTCAGCTTGTCTTAGTACTTGCGGGGGAGAGCCAGGTGTGGAAGTTGACTGCAGAAGTTCATTGTGTGCACTCCTGCATGACCAGGCTTGACAGCTGAAGATGACTTACACCACCATCAACGTCAACTGAGCTCCTATCGTGTCCTACCAGATACTTCTGTGCCTTCTTTATGGATTAAAGCATACCGTCATCAAAAAGGCCATTTCCACTGTGAGCTGTGGCTCACGACTATAATCTCAGCACTTGGGGAGGCAGAAGCAAGAGGACTGCCTGAGTCTAGGAGTTCGAGACCACTCTAGGCAACTTGGCTAGACTTCGTCTCTATATAAATTAAAAAATTAGCCAGGTGTGGTTGCACACACCTGTAGTACCAGCTACTTGGAAGGCTGAGGTGGAAGGATCACCTGAGCCCACAGGTCAAGGCTGCAGTGGCTGTGAGTGTCCCACTGCACTCTAGCCTGGGCAACGGAGTGAGACCCTTGACTCAAAAAACAAAAAAAGTCCATTTCCTTCTTTTCTACATATCATCTAAGGCTATAAATAAAAAACTTCTTCCCTTTCAAAGTAATTATCAGTTACACCTGGCTATTACTCTTTCTATCCTTTAACTTCTTAAGGGAAGGACTGAATTTTTTTTGTCTTTCATACCAACCAGAAAGAATGTGACCCATCCTTCTTCTCTCACAGAATTCTAAGAGTTACTGGATCAAGATAGTCTTTCACATACATATGTTTCTTTTCAAGTCAATTTCATTTTAATCAAAGGCTTCAGAGTAAATAGAAGCTTGCAGGAGTACTTATAAACTTAATTAATTGCTTGCTTTCACTTACCAAGCTTCAGCATGTGCTGTGTCAAGAAGACCCTGTTTTCCCTAGAAGGATATGGCCAAGGTTAAGTTGTCCAAACTTCAGTAGACTAGCAAATGAGGTCTGTAGATTTTCAGGAGCCTGGGTTCCCAAACAAGAGAAAACCTCAAGGGCCGATGGTGCCTTCTATAAGAATTTACAGCAAATTGAATTCACTTTTCCTGATTATTTAGTTGCAGGCCCTAGCCTCTGAACTCAAAACTGGGTTCACAGAAGCAATGCAAGAACTGTCACGAATTCAACATGGAGAATATGCTTTGGAAGAAAAGGTTAAGAGTTGCAAATGTTCCATGGAAGAAAAAGTTACTGAGATGAAGAACTCATTAAACTATTTCAAGGTAGGCCCCTCTTCAGTTTTCCGGCTGAAAAGAGGATCTTGGTCTTGGTAGCAGGAGTAGAAAACGTGCCTTTTCCCATAACAGCCAAATATAAAAATGTTTTCTCTGGCTCATTCACCAGTTATGGAAAAATCTCTATTTCATGATTTTTTTGGGGGGGGAAGGGGGGTCTGTGTTACAATTAGAGGCCATGTGGAAGCCAATTTTTCATCTCTCATTTATCCATTCAATAGATATGTATTAAAAGTTTATAGTGGCAACCATAGGAAAGGACAAAATCATGTCTTTTGCAGAAAATGGACCTAGAGAACATTATCCTAAGTGAATTAACTCAAAAACAGAAAATCAAACCTCACATATTCTCACTCATATGTAGGAACTAAATGTTAAAAAAGATAGAAAGAATAGACACTGGGGACATCCATATAGGGAGGAGACGGAAAGAGGGGTTAGAGTTCAAAAGTTACCTGTTGGATACAATGTTCACAGTCTGAGGAATGGGTCACTCCAAGCCCAATCCCCACTGGTACGCAATATGTCCATGTAATAAACATGTACTTGTACCCCCTGAATCAAAAATGAGAATTAAAAAAAAAGTTATGGTGTACTTGATTATGTTGTGTACTTTTACCCCCTGTCCCAGTCAGTATAAAACATAGCAATTCTTATTTTTTAGGAGGAGCTAAGTAATGCCATGTCAATGATCCAGGCCATCACTTCCAAACAAGAGGAGATGCAGCAGAAAATTGAACAGCTGCAACAGGAGAAGCGAAGAGAATCTAGAAAAGTTAAAGCCAAGTGAGTGTCTTAAAAACATTTACCAAAGGCAAACCCATCAACAATGGCTTATGTAGAAGGGCTGGAAACACCTTCCTCACTATCAGTATCTAAATAGTTGGTCACTGTGCCCCACAGTTCAGCACGCCATGGAGGTTAGTCACGGAGCCATAAAAGCTGGTTAATATCAAAAGTGGCCGCGTGCAGCGGCTCAGGCCTATAATCTCAGCAGTTTGAGAGGCCGAGGCAGAAGGATTGTAGCCCTCCTGCCTCGGCCTCTCAAACTGCTGAGATTATAGGCCTGAGCCGCTGCACGTGGCCACTTTTAGCTGAGTTTGAAACCAGACTTGTCAACATAGCGAGACCTCATCTCTACAAAAACATCAAAAAATGAGCCAGACGTGGTGGCGTAATTGTAGTCCCAGCTACTTGGGAGACTGAGGTGGAAGGAGGGCCTCATCCCAAGAGGTCTAGGCTGTGGTGAGCTGTGATTGTGCCACTGCACTCCAGGATGGGCAACAGACTGAGACTCTGACTCAAACAAACAAACAAACACACAAACAAACAAGTGAATGATAACTATTACAAGGAAAAATGTATTTAACAATGTGTGAAATGGAAAGGATGCAAAATAGTGTGTATGCTTTGGTTACAACGGTAAAAACAGGTAAAATAACAGCCAGAAAGATATATTTAAAAATAATGAGCCAGGCTCGGTGGCTCAGCCTGTAATCCTTCGCCTTTGGGAGGCTGAGGTGAGTGGATTGCCTGAGCCCATGGGTTGGAGACCCGCCTGGGCAACTTGGTGAGACCTCATCTCTACAATAAATCAAAAAATGAGCCAGGCATGGTAGCGCGCACCTGTAGTTCCAGTTACTTGGAAGGCTGAGGTGGAAGGATTGCCGGAGCCCAGCAGGTCGAGGCTGCAGTGGCTGGGAGCGGTCACTGTACTCCAGTCTGGGTGACAGAGAGACTCCAACTCAAAAAAAAAAGAAAAAAGAAAGAAAAAGAATGACTGTTGTGGTAAAATAACTACCAACGATGTTCCTTTTTTAATAGTTTTCTAAAATTTCTCTAATGCTACTATTATTTTACTTCTACAGTTGAAAATAAAGTTATGTTAAACAATGTCTCAACCAGGTTGAATCCAGTAGTGTTTCACCACTAAACATAATAATCTTTACTGCTACATGTATGTTTTTAACATTGCCAAATTTAAAATAGAAATATGGGAATAATATTTGTGTGACCTTGAAAAAGGAGTTACCATTTTCAGTTGAAGACCAGTTGCTTTTTGGTAACTTTGAGTTGTTTTGTTAAGAGAATACAAGTTATCCCAAGCAAACTGTCCCACTGCAAATTCTAAGGAGTCTGAGATAGGGAAGCCAGTAACAAAAAATAAGAATGTGGGTATTCTCATTAGACAGTGATTTGTAGGTATCTGATGTTTCTTCTCCAGTTTAGGTGATGAATTATGTAGAACCAAATAAATTGCTAATATTTGACCACGTCACATTTACAAAAACAGCAACTTCTATGGTTCTACTGAATCATTTAGATATTTTCTTGAGTTTGTTTGAACTGAAGTACTTCCTAACCTATCAGATATTAAGAGTCAAACTGGCTTTGTCTTTCCTTTGTCTTTGTCTTTTCCTTTGTCTTTGTTTTCTTTCCTAGGAAAACTCAAAAAGAAGAACACAGCTCCCAGGCCGGGCCTGCACAGCAAGCTCAAGGAAGCCCCTTCCGTTCAATCAACATTCCCGAGCCTGTCCTTCCAAGTGAAGACTTTCCCAATCTTTTGCCTTCCCAGGCCTATGAAAAAGGTACAGAACATGAATCTTACTGAATACCAAGTGTTTTTCCCCTAATTCCTAGGCTTAAATCATAGTTAGAAGGGTCTTGAGTCCTCCATCCTTATTAGAGGAAACTGGTATATTGCCCAGAATTTTCCCTCTTGCAATTGGAACTTAGAAGAATCCAGAGCACCTAAGTGACCCCAAAAGTCTGCCCAATTTAAAAGATTTTCTTTTTTGGGAAAATGCTAATCTGGATACTTCTAAGTTTTAACTAGATTAAAAATCTTTTATTGCATCATCAATACTATACCAACCCTAAGAGAGAAATGTTAAAAAAAAAATTTGCTCGAATAAATCATTCTATTGTCTTTCTCTGGAAAACCAAAAATAGTGCTGTCCATGGCCTGAAGCAATCACCAGCCACTTCTCTGACCTTAGGGATGTCGGAACAGATGTTAGAAAATGGCACACTAGCCAGATGCTCACTTTGGGAGGCTAAGGTGGGAGGAACACTTGAGGCCAGGAGTTTGAGACCAAGTCTGGGCAGCATAGTGAAACACCATCTCTATAAAAAAAAAGTTTTTTAAATTACCTGGTTGTGGTGCCACACACCAATAGTTCTAGCTACTCAGGAGGCTGAGGTGGAAGGATTGCTGGAACCCAGGAAGTCAAGGTTACAGTGAGCTATGATCACACTACTGCACTTCAGCCTGGGGCACAGAGCAGGACCCTATCTCTTAAAAAACAAAACAAAACTGCATGCTGGCAATATGAAAGAAACCGGATTTCCATGGGATGTCTGCTATACTGAGAAAAACGAATGTAGGTATTAACATTGTTTAGATGATTTTTCCTCTTATTTTGGTTTCATATAGGAAGTCCTTAGAAGATGGGTTCAATGATCTCTCAACCAAGTGCAGTACCTCAAAAGCAGGGTTGGTGGTTTCCTATCCTTAAGGCTTATGAGCATTTTGGTTTATAGATTCAAAGACTAAGTGTGCTCTGAATAATTGCATCTTAAAATCAAAGTCAAGTGCCTTTTAATTGGCATGTACAGATTTGCTTTCTAGATTTTTATTTATTACACATTGGACCAAGTTGTTCTAGAGACTGATAAGCACAGCATGGGAAAACTCACTGAATTCACCCAAGGAGAGAGGCCATTGCAGATGGCTCTGCTTTCTGTCCTCCAGGACATGGAGAGCGAGACCTAGGAGGATGATCCTTGTTAAGAAAGAGCACAGGAAGGGCCTGGAAAGTAAAAGTCAGACCAATGCCAGATCTGGGGCAGCTACACATGCTCACAAGATAAAAGATTAAAAATTATATTGGCAGAGCAAACGTCTGTGTCTTTAGGCAATGTATGGACAGCTCCCTCAGAGAGGAGTAATCACAGAATTTGTTGAGTCCACTGGATACAGCCGATCCGAGTGACCAGTGCCCACGTGGATTTATCAACTATTTAGTGGCAACTCTTCCTTCCTTCTCTGCTAATAGACGTGGTTGTAGTTTATTCTACTGAGTGGTTGCAGAAATTTAAGAACAATGTGCCCTAATAAGACATTTTGGATATCATTCGTGGAAGCTTGCAGTAAAACCCAGGGTTGATGGACCAAACTTTCAGAAAGTGTTGGCTTACCCACTCTGTCACCCAGGCTGGAGTGCAGTGGCACAATCATGGCTCACTGCAGCCTCACAGTGGCACAATCATGGCTCACTGCAGCCTCAAACTCCTGGGCTCAGACTATCCTTCCACCTCAGCCTCCCAAGTAGCTAGAACTACAGGCATCCACACCATGCCTGGCTAATTATTATTATTATTATTATTACTATTATTATTTGTAGTAGTAGTAGTAGTAGTAGAGACGAGGTCTCTCTATGTCGCCTAGGCTGGTCTCAAACTCCTGGGCTTAAGCCATCCTCCTGCTTTGGCCTCCTGAAGTCTGGTCCTGTGTAGTGAGCCACCGCACTGGACTGGCTAACCTACTCTTTATGATAAAATGATGTAACTGTTATCTATTGCCCCAAAATTCAGTAGCTTAAAAGAGCAAACATTCATGACTCACAGTTTCGCTGAGTCAGGAATCTGGAGCAAGGTCTCTCATGAGGCTGCAGTCCAGGTGGTGGCCACGGCTACTTCCATGGCTTCTACGCTTGCACACATGGTCGTTAGCAGGCTCCAGTTCTTGAGACACAGGCCTCTCCCAATTGCTGCCTCACAACACGGCAGCTGACCTTCCCCAGGGCAAGTGATGTAAGAGTGTGGTCAAGACATAAGCCACAGTCTTTTTATAACCTCATCTTGAAAGTGGCAGTTCATCTTTTCTGCTGTATTATATTAGATGCTAATCGCTAAATCCAGCCTTTGCCTAAGGGTAGGGATTACACAAGGACATGAACGCTGAGGTGTGGGGATAGCTGGGTCCCCTGAGGCTGCTGACCTCAATGGCTGACCCTCCATTTGAGAAGGCAGCTCCTTATAGGAGCCCTGTGATGTGAAAGCTTCATTTATATGCCTTGTACTTGTTTAACTGACAAGTTTGATAATGTCGTTTTATAAGCCCAATAATATCTTTCTGTTGGGTTCCTTTCCCCATTCAAGACACATTAAGAAGATACTTAGCCTCCCACTCCTGACCTGTTCTTGCTTAAGGCAGTTGAAAGCCAACCTTTTTGAAAGACATGGTTCCACATTTACCATAATACTCTAAGAAAGCGATCGGCAGTAGTGGTGTACTGCCAGGGTAGGGGTGGGAGGGGACACAACATCAATTAGGGTACCTGATCTCAAACCGGGCAAAGTGGGGACCAAAGGGAGGCCCAAACTTTACCTGTATGATGTCCACTTGTTACCTAATCCTGAATTGTACCCATCTTTAAAATACACTATTTAAAAAAGTAGATATGGTTCCACCGTTCATCTCCTCTTTCTTACCTCCTATTCATTCAACTTTTTCACGATTGGTTTCCTTCTTTTTTTTTTTTGTGTTGGCATCTCACCCTGTTGCCCAGGCTGGAGTGCAGTGACACGCTCATGGCCACCGCAGCCTCAACCTGCTGGGTTCAGGCGATCCTTCCACCTCAGCCTTTCAAGTAGCTGGAACTGCAGGCGCATGCTACCACGCCTGGTTTATTTTTTGAATTATTGTAGAGATGCGATCTCGCCAAGTTGCCCAGGCTGGTCTTGAACCCATGGGCTCAGACAATCCTCTCACCTCGGCCTCTCAAAGTGCCAGGATTATAGATGTGAGTTACCACACCCGGCGGCTTCCTTCCTTATCGCTCCACTGACACTGTTTCCTTTTTATCTTCATAGTTTTTGATACCCTTGATACCTGCCTTCTTGAAATGTTCTCTTCTTTTGGTTAACACTGTGCTTTTTTGCTTTTCCTTTACTTTCTGGCTGTGCTTTAGATTCTTTTTTTTTTTTCCTTATAATTAGAAGCAGGGTCTCACTCTGTCACCCAGGCTGAAGTGCAGTGGTATAATCATGGCTCACTGCAGCCTTGAACTCCTGGGCTCAAGCGATCCTCCCACCTTGGTTTCCTGAGTAGGTAGGGCCACAAGTTCATGCCACCGCATCCACCTAATTTTTCATTTTTTTGTGTGTGTAGAGATAGGGTCTCACTATGTTGCCCAGGTTAGTCTCAAATTCCTAGCCTCAAGTGAGGCCTCAGCCTCCCAAGTGTTGAGATTACAGGTGTGAGCCACTTCACTCAGCCCATTCTTAGATTCTCTTGTTGATTCCTAATTGCCCTAAGAAAAAAGTCCGAACTCCTTACCACAGTTTATAAGGCCATGGATTAACGAGCCTCTGTTTTTCCCCTCCCATTAATTTTTTGTCACCCTCCACCTCCCTCTCCACATCCAGACCATCCTGATACTCTTTCAGGCCCTGCCATGCACCATGCATTCTGTGGTCTGGCTTTCCTGATACTTACTCTTCCCTCTACTCATCACCCTCCAGCTCCTCTTCATCCTCCAAGTTCTCTAGATCAGGGCCTTTCATGCGAGACTGATCAAACATTGTTGAGATTCTGATCCAGCAGGTCTGGACTGGGGCTTGAGATTCTTTATTTCTCACAATCTTCCATGTGATGTCAGTGCTGCTGATCCATGGGTCACACTTTAAATAACACGATTATAGCCGGGCTCGGGGGCTCAGCCTGTAATCCCGTGCCTTTGGGAGGCTGAGGTGAGTGGATTGCCTGAGCCCGTGGGTTCGAGACCCGCCTGGGCAGGCGAGACCTCATCTCTACAATAAAATAAAAAAAATTAGCCGGGCGTGGTAGCGCGCGCCTGTCATTCCGGCTACTCGGAAGGCTGAGGAGGAAGGCTCGCCGGAGCCCAGCAGGTCGAGGCTGCGGTGGCCGGGAGCGGCCACTGCACTCCAGTCTGGGCGACAGAGTGAGACTCCAACTCAAAAAATAAATAAATAAATAACGCGATTGTAGAAAATATTACTAACGTCATCCTTCCTAGTATCCAATCTTCCTCCCACCAAATCCAGATCATGTGCTCCTCTAGTGCATGCTTATGGCACCCAATAGCTCATCCATCAATCCATCCATCCAGCTAACCATTCAGTCATCCACCTATCTATCCATCCATCCATCCACTCACCTATCCATCCATCCATCCATCACCTATCCATCCATCCATCCATCCATCCATCCACCTATCCATTCATCCATCCACCTACCCATCCATTCATCTATCTTCTATTTTTTTTTTTTTGAGTTGGAGTCTCACTCTGTCGCCCAGGCTGGAGTGCAGTGGCTGCTCTCGGCCACCACAGCCTCGACCAGCTGGGCTCCGGCGATCCTTCCGCCTCAGCCTTCTAAGTAGCTGGAACTACAGCATGCGCTACCACACCCGGCTAATTTTTTGATTTATTGTAGAGATGAGGTCTCACCAAGTTGCCCAGGCGGGTCTCAAACCCGTGGGCTCAGGCAATCCACTCATCTCAGCCTCCCAAGGTGTGGGATTACAGGCTGAGTCACCGAACCGGGCTTCATTCATCTTCTTATCCATTCATCTATCTATCCATCTATCAATCCATCCATCCAGCCATCCATCCATCCATCCATCCATCCATCCATCCATCCATCCACTCACCTATCCATCCATCCACCTATCCACTCATCCATCCCCCTACCCATTCATCCATCCATCTACTTATCCATTCATCTATCCATCCATCTATCGATCCATCCACATCCATCCCCCTACCCATCCATCCATTCATCCTGGACACTTAGTTGGGGTATAGTGATGAGCAAAACAACAAAAATTCCTGTCTTTATGGAGCCTTTGTTTGGAGGGAAGCAGACAAGAAACAAGATAAGTAAAATCTGTAGTATGTTAGACAGTGATAAGTTAAGTTAAAAAACAAGTAAAGAGGGACTGTGATTTTAGATGGGGTGGCAGGTAAAGACCTGAATGAAGTGAGGAAGTCCAGTCATGGATAGGGAAAATAGAGACCAGCCAGTGCCAAGGTCCTGAGGGAACATAACTGATATATTCAAGGAACAGCAAGAAGACCAATGGGGCTAAAGCAGTGGGAATAAGGGAAACAACAGAAGAGGCAGAGGAAAGAAAGAAAGAAAGAAAGAAAGAAAGAAAGAAAGAAAGAAAGAAGGAAGGAAGGAAGGAAGGAAGGAAGGAAGGAAGGAAGGAAGGAAGGAAGGAAGGAAGGAAAGGGAAAGAAAGAAAGAGGCCAGGAGCAGGGGCTCATGCCTGTAATCCCAGCATTTTGGGAGGCTGAGGCAGGAGGATTGCTTGAGCCCAGGAGTTTAAGATCAGCCTGGGCAACATAGTAAAACCCTGTCTCTACAAAAAATAATAAAAAAAAATTAGCTGGGCATGATGGTGTGTGCCTGTAGTCTCAGTTACTTGAAAGACTGAAGTGGAAGGTTCGTCTGAGCCCAGGAGGCCAGAGTTGAGGTGAGCTATGATTGTACCCTTGCACTTTAGCCTGGGTGGCAGAGTGAGACTCCTACTACAAAGAAAAAAAAAAAGAAAGAAAGAAAGAAAAGAAAAGAAACAGTGGGTGGGAGTATGGGGCATATATTCTAGGGCTATGTGGTCATTTTAAGGATTTTGGCTTTTGCACTGATGTGGAAAGCCATTGGAGGGCTAAGCAGAGGAATGACAGAGTTTGACCTATATTTTAGTAGCATTATTCTGTCTCTTCTCATCATAACCATCATCACCACTGCCATCATCAAAACAACAATTTAGCTCTGACAGTATGTCAGTTACTACTTCAAGCAGTTTATAATTATTAACTAATTCTTATTGTAATCAATACCACTATTATATCTTTTAACAGCTGAGAAAATAGCACTTGCCACAAGACACTGTAATTTTTTTTCTTCCTGTTCTGTTTCTCCCACAAAACTCTGGAATGTGAGTGTGTCCCCAATGCCTGGCTCAAAGAAGGTACTTGGTCCATGTGAGTGGAATGAACCTTGAATGAAAGTTTTCCTTTCTCTGCAGCCCAGGAGTCCAGATCCGTTCATGTGGGAGACAGTAATGTGAAGGGAATGATGGGTCCTGGTAAGTGGTTCTTGTGTTAGTTCCCTTTTCTTCAGCAATTCCGCTCCTCCCCTCTCCTGTCTTCCCTGCTTCTATTCCCTCAGTTCCAGGTCAGGCACAAGGGAACCCATGCAAAATATAGCATTATGGCTACTACGATTCCAAGATATGTGCTAGGTCAGGTCAATGACTCATTTAAACCCAAGTCGAGAGAAGGACTGGGGAAGTTTAAGACAAAACCAGTATTCTTGGTTCTTTCTGGCTTATTTCGACAACTAATGAATGAACATCTGCTGAAATCTCACGGGTGAATGTAAGTGTTCCTTGGATCAAGTACTGTATAGTTTAATTCAAAAGTTATTTACGGAATTGACAACTCACTAGAATTTTATAAATTATTTTAACTTCCCTCTCTTTCTTCCTATTTTCTTTTTGCATCTATCATTAGCATCAAGGGGGAAAATGGCAAAAGAAGGCCTTGTCTTTGTCACCCTTCCTCCTATTCTTTCCACATCCTCTTCCCAGGAGTGCTCCAGGCACCTATCTGGTGTGCTCACCTGAAAGGAAGTCGATATGAGTGGTCAATACATATTACTGTACATTAGTTATACTGTTTTATAAGTTAACTTTTCTTTTCATGAGTTGAAGTCTCATTTTGTTGCCCAGGCTGAAGGGCAGTGGCAAGCTCATAGCTACCGCAGCCTTGACCTGCTGGACTCAGGCGATCCTTCTGCCTCAGCCTTCCAAGTAGCTGGAACTATAGACGTGCACCACATGGCCAGCTAATATTGTGATTTATTGTAGAGACAAGGTCTCATCATGTTGTGCCCAGGCTGGTTTCGAACTCCTGCGCTCAGGCAATCCTCTCGCCTCCACCTCCCAAAGTGCTAGGGTTATAAGCATGAGCCATTGCATCCGGCCATAAATTTACTTTTTCTAAACTGCTTATTTAGTAAAGACTATGTTCAAAGCATAGAGGATGTATAGACCAGAAGCAGAGAGAGAGATGACCTCTTGCAGCTGTGAAACTGTTTAATTTTTCATTGATGTATTCAATTTTTAGGAAATAAAAATTGTATCTAAGCAGAGACATACAATTTTTTCAAATGTCAGATCTTGACAGCAGGTTTTGTTTTGTATTGTTTTTCAGGAGTAAACCCCACAACCCCCGAAGCAGAAGAAAACCTCAAGACTTGCCTCTCAGCTGACATCCAGCCCAAGGGCCATCTCCCATCTGGCATGTGGAGGCAGCCCAAGGAGGGGAAGGAATGGGGCGAGGAATATGTCACGAAGGACCACCCAGATAAACTCAAGGAAGCCAGCCAGGGTAGACACAGCTCCTTGGAAAATGTCTTGTGTGAAAGCTCTTTAGCTGGTAAGTCCCAGGGGGTTGCAGGCCAATAGTTGAAAGAACAGGACATTCCAGAGTTTTGAACCTAAGGACTAGGATCCTAGCCATTTAGAGTCAGTGGGCACATAGACCCCCCCCCTCACCTCTGGGCGCCTTTCCGAATGGAGCAACCAAAGCCTATGGAGGTGAAGGGAATCACTAGGGGTCCCTTGGCCAGTTGGGACCACCATCTTGCTTCTGGGTGTTGGTGACATTTAGTAATGCAGTGCTTTGGGGAATAAAAGGCATGAGGTTGGTGGAGAAGAGGGCAGAATCTTGGAAATGATTCAGCCAGTGATGTGAACCTATATGAGTATTTGAATATTCATATGAATCTATAACTTTTTCATCAGATGTTTACCACCAACATGTCAGACTCTGCAACAGGGCTGTCCTCCTTCCTTCTCTCTCTCCTTCCTTTCCTTCACCTCATAAATAATTCCTAAATACTTACTTTGTCAGACAGTGCCATTTCCCCCAACTATTTGGGGTGAGGTGATTTTTAAAAAATATCTTAAAAAATCAAATACATGAAAAACTAAATAGCACTAAAAGGTTTGTATGAAGAAGGGCGGCAACCACCGTAACTCCTTTTTCTGGTACTTGCTTTCTTGGTTTCTTTGGTCAGAGGGCAGGAATGCCTGGGCAGGGTTGGTGATCGTCCTCCCTTTCATGTTCTTAAAAAAAGTTTATGCTGCTATTTCTAAACAGTACTTTATTGCAGGTTAATTTACATAGCGTTCACAGAGCTTAAATTTCAGCTCAGCCGGGCTCGGTGGCTCAGCCTGTAATCCCACACCTTTGGGAGGCTGAGGTGAGTGGATTGCCTGAGCCCGCGGGTTCAAGACCCACCTGGGCAACTTGGCGAGACCTCATCTCTACAATAAATCAAAAAATGAGCCGGGCGTGGTAGCGCGCACCTGTAGTTCCAGCTACTCGGAAGGCTGAGCCACTGGAAGGATCGCCAGAGCCCAGCAGGCGAGGCTGCGGTGGCCGGGAGCGGCCACTGCACTCCAGTCTGGGTGACAGAGTGAGACTCCAACTCAAAGAAAAAAAAAAAAAAAAATTTCAGCTCATTGGCTTTTTATATACAAGGGGAGGATGGACTTAAAAAAAAAAAAAAAACCCTGGAATTATCTCTTGGAGGGCAGGCCTTTTATAGTACACTTGAGATTTGTCTCTCTGGATCAGTCAACCAAAGTTTTTATCTGGAAGTTCTGAGAAGGTTGCATCACGATTTGTGGAAGAAACGTCCTGAGTTGTGACAAACAGGTGACTGGTTCAACACGCTGAGTGTTCAGCAGTTTTTGACCCCAAGACGGCATGACCCCTGTGCCCTACCTCCCTATTCACCCACTCTCACCCCAAGCAACTTTTTTTTGTTGTTGTTTCCCCGGATGAAAAAAGCCCTCAAAGGGAAACGTTTTTCCAGTGTGGAAGAAGGGGAACAAAAAACAGCAGAAGCACTAAAAGGCATCAAAGTGGATGAGTTCAAAAACTGTGTTGAGCAGTGGAAAAAGCATCTTGATAGGTGTATTGCATCCAACGGAGAGGACTTTGAAGGTGACTGAAGTTAAAACATGTAAGAATAAATACACAATTTTTTATAAATAGATTCCATTTTGGGGCCCCCCTCTGATCACGACCCAGATCAAGATATACAATATTTCTATTATCCAGAAAGTTCTCTCAGACACCTTTTCAGTCAATGCTCACCCAAAGAGTCGTTCCTGTGACTTCTATTACCATAAATTAGTTTTGTCTGTTTTTGAACTTCATATAAATGGAATAATACAGCATATACTTTTTTGTGCCTGGCCTCTTTTCCCAACATAAAGCTTTAGAAGATTCATTCATATGTTTGCATGCAATTCATCTGGCAGTTCATTCCTTTTTATTCATCGTATTGAATGAATTTACCGCAATTTTAAAAATCCATTCTCTATTGATGGACATCTGTTTGTTTCCGGTTTGGGGCTACTATGAATAAAACTGCTATGAATATTCTTGTACAAATTTCCTTTTTTGGATGTATGCACTCCTTTCTCTTGGGTGTATACCTAGGAGTGAAATCTTTGGATGATGGCTTAGGATTATGTTTAACTTTAGGAGATGATGCTAAGCAGTTTTCCACAGTGGTTAGATAGTTGCATGCCCCGCCAACCCTGCATGGGGGCGCTAGCATGGTCAACTTTTAGATTCTAGTCATTCTCCAAGGCGTGTTCTGGCATCATATTGTAGTTTCAATTCTCTCTTCCCTGATGACTATTGATCATAGCTCACTGTAACCTTGAACTCCTGGGCTCACGCACTCCTTCCACTTTGGCCTCCCAAAGTGCTGACATGACGGCATGTGCCACCACACCTGGCCCACTTTTTTGTTGTTGTTACTATTAAAGTATTTGCCCTAGAGACCTTGGTCATCCTATTCTGCTCTGACCTGTAGCTCTGCCATCATTCTGGAACTTTTCAGTCTTCCTAGGAATTCTCTTTATATTTTCCCATGTTTGATTCCTGCTTGTTTGTTGTTGATATCTTCATTTTCTGTGCCCTTCTTGGTTTACTTCTTGTTTTGATGAAGCCCACCATCCAGTAGATTCTACTGCTTGATCGATAATCTGGCTACATATAAATCACTTTTCATCATTTGAAAGCAATTGTTTCATTGTCTTCTAGCTTCTAATGTCATTATTGATACCCAGTTTTTTGTATGCTACCTACTTTTCTATCTGGTAACTTTGAAGAGCTTCTCTTTATTTTTGGTGTGCTAAAGTTTCACAGTGATGTGGTGTGCTTTATCATGATGTGAGACCTTTTTGTTAATTATGCTGGGCACAATTGGCTCTTTCTTCTGGAAATACATGTCCTAGGTTTTTTTGTTTTTGTCTTTGTTTTAATAATACCCTCTCATCTATTTTCTTTTCTTTCTTTCTTTTTTTTTGTTTTGAGTTGGTGTCTCACTCTGTTGCCCAGGCTGGAGTGCAATAGCATGCTCATGGCCACTGCAGCCTCGACCTGCTGGGCTCAGGAGATCCTTCTACCTCAGCCTTCCAAGTATCTGGGACTACAGGCGTGCACCACCACGCCCGGCTAATTTTTTTGATTTACTGTAGAGATGAGGTCTCACCAAATTGCCCAGGCTGATCTTGAACCTGTGGGCTCAGGCAATTCTCTCACCTTGGCCTCCCAAAGTGCTGGGATTACAGGTGTGAGCCATCGCGCCAGGCCTTCTTTCTTTTCTTTAAAACTTCTACTGATTTCATGTTTGATCTCTTAGATTGATTTCTCAATTACTATCTTCTTCTCCTCAATATGTCTCTTTCCTCATTTTTTTTGGGGGGGGGATTTATTTGAGTTTATCTTCTGCCATTTTAATTTTTTTCTATCTTTTAAAAATGTTTAAAAGTTTCTCCTTTTGGGGACATTCTCTCTTTTTAAAAACAGTATCTTGTAATTTTTAAATGGTTAAAATATTTTTCTAATTTCTCTTCGAGAATATTAATTATAAAATTAACAATTTTCAAATTTTATATCCTGCATTATCTCTTTTTCTTCAGGGCATCCTTCCTTTTAAGAACCCTATGTGTATATACTTTTTTCTTCTCTTTCTTTTGTGGTATAAGCTTTGCTCAAATGTCTGAACATCCTTAGCCAATTATTTATGTGTAAGAAAGAGCCCTAAAAAAACCCTAGAAATTTTGTATTGGCCAAGCAGGCTGCATTATAGATAGGCCAATCAGGTGGCAAATTAACTTTTTGATAGGTGACCTCTTTATGGCAGTGTCTGTAGGTCTTTTGTCCTTGGGAAGTTCAGTGTCTCCAGTGGATGGCCCTCCAGTCTCCAGCAGACCTGGGGGCTGACTTTCTGGGACCTGCAGGGGAAAGTGGCTGCGGGGAGTCTCACTGTTCAGCACGCAGCCTTCCCTGAGTCCTCTTACTTTTATGTTGGTGTCTCAACTCTGCCCTCTAGGATGTCAGAAGTCCTTAGCCCAGATCCCAGAGAGTAGGGCTTCTCTAGTTTCACTTTTCCTGTTACGCAAGGGGTGGAAGCGAGAAACCATTTGGCACGGGGTGAGGTTCAATGGCACCGTAGGCAGACTTTGAACGATTTCTCCAGCTTTCAGCATTGCCCCTCATTTGCTCTTTCTATCATGCCTGGAGTCTCCAATCCTTGAGCTTCTCTGAGCTTCTCAGCAGATTCCCTGTCTGCAGATGGGAACACCAAGGTTGCACGCACTTTCCTCTTTCGCATGATTTACTGTGCCTCTGTTTTGCTTCTATCTTTCAAAAACTTGCAGATGGCTCTTTTTATTTATTGCTTTCTTTCCTTTAGTAGGATTTCAGGAAGAAATGGTTAACAAAAATTCCCTCTTGGGTTTGTTGTTTTTTTTTTAAAGCTAAAAGACAGACGGTGGCTCTGGAACTGCTTGAATCAGAAAGAAAATATGTCATTAACATCTCTCTGATCCTGAAGATAAAGGCAACGTTCCAGGGGTCAGATGGAAAAAGGAATTCCAAAGAGAGAAGGTATCCATGTATTCATTGCCTTTGCTTTTCAGATTGATTGGGATTTAAGGTAAGTTGCTTATTGTTTCCACTTCGGGATTTTTGGGGCCTATAAAGAGTTCCAGAATATTAATCTTTGAAAAGGGAAAAGGGAGTGATGGCAGGTGTCTTCGTTTATTTTGCACTGCTATACCAGAATACCACCCACTGGGTAATTTACAAAGGACAGAAATTTATTTTCTCACCATTCTGGAGCCTGGGAAGTCTGAGATCACGGCACCTGGGAAGTCTGAGATCACGGCAGCTTGGTCTCTGGTTCCAACATGGCGCCTCACTGTTGTATCCTCCCATGGCAGAAGAGCAGGAGGGAGCAGGAAAGCCCACTCCCCCAAGCCCTTTTCATAGCAGCAGCGATCCATTCAAGGGGTGGAGCTCTCCCGACCTAAACACCTCCCACGAGGCCTCATCTTCCAATGCTACCACACTGGGGGCTACATTTCCAACACATGAACACATTCAGCAACAACAGCAGTTGGGAACCCTTGGCAAGTCTCCCACTTGAGGGCTTTCAGCAGGTAAGAAAATGAGTAGAATCTGCTGGGCTTTCAGTGTTCCTGACACATCTCTTAACAACGGAAAGGGAGAATAAATGCAACAGCGAGGGAGGCAATGCTCTCTGTTGCCATCAGCCTGTCTCCATGGATCACGGATCTCACAGAGGCACGAGGGAGTGACTGTCGTGGAAGTCTGAAGCACTAAGTGGCCATGAGACAAATGATACAGGCTGCTAGAACTCTGCGCTCGGACCTTTCTTATTATTTGCTCATAATAGCGGGGAATGCATGGAAAAGTGAGTGTGTGTGTGTGTGTGTGTGTGTGTGTGTGTGTGTGTGTGTGTGTGTAACTTTCTATAGCTCTTGGTTTTCTCATCTGTAAGATTACAAGGTTGGACAACTTAAATTCGAACAACTGTTCCATTAACACATCTCTGCTCTCATGACTCTGTGGTTAAAATAGTACATTATTTTGAC